>NC_092645.1:62851043-62968543 GCF_039555335.1 Amphiura filiformis | reverse complement strand
ACTATTTCGCAAGCGAATAATAGCAGCAGGCGTGTAGCAAGCGGGGGGACAGGGTGGACGAAGTCCATGGGCCCCGAGAGCTCAGGGGCCCCGAGTACAAAAGCGAAAATTAAATAAGGGCTGATAATGGAGAGCAGGGCCGGATTTTTATACCATTGGGACAGATGGGCCCGGGTCCAAGGCAATTTTGGGCACAAAAATTGCCTCATGCATGTTCCTTTTAACCACAATAACAGCATGTTTTACGTTCAAAATAGGGCAAAATTGTAAATTTTTCGGCGCTTAGCGCGCATTCAAAAATCTTCCTCGGCACGTGAGTTCGGGGCCTCCAAATTTTAGCCTGGACCAGGGCCCCATAAGGTAGGCTAAATCCGTCCTGGTTAAAAGGGCCCGTACTGCTCCTTGTCCATGGGCCCCTGATGCTCTTGCTACGCCCCTGAATAGCAGATTCAACCTATCGTGGGAGTTTTTCCAACAAATCCAGGCTGCCGGTTAATCATCTGCCAGTCATGCTTAGCGTGAAAAGCATGATCGCCCTGTAGCCTGAAATTGTTTGAAAAACATCCCACGATGGGTTGAATCTGCTACACTAGGGACCCGAATCCGCATCCAGGAAATGATCGCGCTGTGAGCGAGTTTCTTCTAAGAACGCTACAGTGCGTACGCGTGTAAGGCGATCATAACGCGATGCCGTCTGCGCGCAATAGGGGATCACATTTAAACGCATCCCAGCAATCCAGACGTTCCCATATTGCTTTGCAGGAAATGGAGCCACATTATATATGGATGTTCCTACGCGATGTAGAAGTGACGTAAAGCCTCCAGCATACTTTCCTGCCGCTTGCCGCTGCGGCAAGCGGCAGGGCGTTTCTACCAATGACAAGCCTTTATTGTGTCCGTTTGTCTGCAATGCGCGTGCGCCACGCCGCTCAGCGGCAAGCGGCAGGGTAGTATGAAACCAGCATAAGGCTAACATAGCAATAGATGAATACAATTTTTGACTGTATCGCCCTGCACAACGACGTTCACGCGGTACCTATGCATTGAACCATATGTCAAAGAAATGCTGATCACTCGCACCTGTAAGATTTAAGTGTCTTTAAAAAAGAGTAGTATTGAATTCAATCAATGATTGCAGACAGACACAGGTGATGAGTGCAGCCTGCTTGTAGTGCAGGGTGATATCTATTCAAAAATTGTATTCATCTATTGCTATGTAGGGCCGTCATGATGCGATGCCGTCTGCCCACACAAGAGGGTTAACACGCATCCCAGAAATGAGTAATAATCAGCAGGGAGGTAGATAATTTACTGGGTGGGCAGTTGTAATTAATGGCACACAGGTGTGTGAATTTTCTAAAATGTGGACATGTTTTTGCGCCCCCCCATAATATGGATCTACTTTTGATTTTGAACATTGTCATGATTGATGATTGTGCCTAATCCTATAAGGCCAAATAAAATAAAAAACATGTTTCACGTCCGGGTTTTTGAAAAAAAAGGAGGAAGAGGGGGCTTTTTTATTTTTTTTTATCGCAAAATCGGTGTAAATACCCATAATTAGAGCTATTTTAGCGTAATATACAATAATGCCTGGAAAGAGGAGGAGGCCTCTTTTTATTTGTTGTTCTGAGAGATAGGCGCCCTCTAACTAACACAAAACCTTATACAAGTGTTTCTTGTATATTAGCAAGGCTATAGGAAGCACCTCTACTTCCTAGACATATTTTTTGAAAAGTTATAACTGAATTTCAAAAATAAAAATTAAATTGAAGAAACCTCAAAAAAGGAAGCGGGAGGGGACGTGAAACATGTTTTATTTTTTATTTGGCCTAATGTTTGGACTCAACTGTCATGATTATAGCTGTTAATATTCGAAGTTAATATAACAAAACGTTAATCCTAATTTCTGCCAATTGCCATGACTACCATTTAGTAAATAAATAAGTAATAAACTTTATACAGCTGTAGATAGTTTAGAACAAAAAAGAAGTAAAAGTGCGTCGGTAGATGGGAAGGGAAATGTTTTTATTTCGTAGTGAAATAAAATTTTGAACAGTTACTGTGTAACTTCTTACCAAAAGCACACACATCATAGTCACAGATTAGAGACGGTATTATGCTAATTAGTACCTGATTTATATAAATGTGTTGAAATTATTTGTTAAAAAATGTGAACATCTGTTTTTAATTTAAAAACATGAACTAAATTGATTTTTACTTATTTATTTACATATAATTATTTCTGAAATATAATTTATTTTCATGTAATTATTTCTGAAATATGAATGATTACCTAACCAGTATTTACCAAGTAGGCATATTCTAAAAACTATTAAAAAACCCACCCCATTATTTGCCTAACCAGTATTTACCAAGTAGGCATATTCTCAAAACTATTAAAACACCCACCCCATTAAACATGTTAAAGATGATCAAATTATGAGCTCAGTGAATTTTTTTCAGGTTTTGTGTGGAAATTGCACAAAATATCTTTTTGTTGTTGAAATTTTAGCTTCTTACACCATTGTTTACTGTGATATTTATTTATGATTTAAAGTTCAACGTAACTAAATAAATTGGCACATTTTATGAAAATATACATCACTTTCAAATAGCAACAGAGATATCATCATGGTATTAGTTTATATGGTGCCCATTTTTTGAGGGCAAATAAGCTACTGGGTGGGCATTTTTGGGCAGTGGGCAAATTGAATTTACTGGGCGGGAAAAATAATTTACTAGGTGGGCAAATGAGTAAGATTTGATCTTTCCCTAGAGAAGTCCTTTTGAGAGGGCTGAGCAACTAAATAAACATGTTGATGCGCCTTATATACACTAGGGGGAACTGTCAATGGGACATAAAATGTCAAGAGGAGGGATGTCAAAATGATTGACAGGAAGTGTCAAAACGTCAATTTTGGATAACTTCTTGTGTGGAGAAACAAACAAGCTAATTAACTTGGTCAGAGGTCCTTTTGAATAATCTATTCATGTCTCATTGACAGTTCCCCCTAGTGTAAGGCGCATCATCATGTTTATTTAGTTGCTCTGAAGATGGCACTCGCTAGAGTTCCGAAAGCTCAGCCCTCTCAAAAGGACTTCTCTAGGGAAAGATCAAATCTCACTCATGTTTACCGACCTACGTACCAAGTAATTTCAAATAGGTGGGCAAATGCCCACCTGGTTATCCTGTTATTAACCTCCCTGATAATCAGGGGCGTCGCTATCAACATTATCAATACTGTATAACAACAACAACCACAGTTGGCAACAGCCGTACATTTAAGGGCTGGGGTATGAACGTTTGGGCAGTATTTATTTTGGGACATTAGAGCACATCAGACATATCGAATTGCATTCTGAATACGAAGAATGACCTTCTGATGTCAAATAATTTTGATTTTTGAAATTCGCAATTTAATACACATTTTATGGCAAATCATTAAAAATTGATATTTTTGATATTTAACAGTACTTGAAGTAAACTTTATAAATCTGATGATTTATACTTAAAGTGTATGTAGGTGGGATGAAAAGCCGACGATCAATTGAAAATTTTGATCTTTCGTATTTAAGATATTGATTTTCTTTCCCAAAACACCAAAAAAAATAGGTCTTTTTGAGAGAAAAATACATATAGTCAATATGAAAGGTCAAAATGTTCAATTGACCGTCGGCTTTTCCTCCCTGCTACATACACTTTAAGAATATATCATTAGATTTATATAATTTACTTCGAGGACTGTTATATATCAAAAATTTGAAAAATATCAATTTTTATAATTTGTCATAAAATTTGTATTATATTGTGATTTAAAAAAATGAAAATTATTTGATATCAGAAAGACATGCTTCGTATTCAGAATGCAATCGATAGATAGGTCTGAGGTGCTCTCATGTCCCACAAAAATACTGTCGAAACGCAATAAACGCTCATTTTGGATCCCTTAAGTTTTACTTAACTTTTGTAATTTACCGACAATTCTATGATTTTACCGACAACAATCACTTTTTGCCGACAAAACTAACATACCCCACCCCTATAGTGGCGGCCTTGGTTATACCAAATTTTGCGATACCAACAATAACAAAATTCAGGGCTTGTCATAATTTGATTAATTGTTCCGTAGGGTCAGGGATTGGTGTGTAATTATAGTAATTCTTTTGAGTAATGAGTGTTTTGTTACATGTCAAATATTCAAATGCTTAGCAATGTTTGAATTTCAGTTTGATATTTTCAACATTTTTAGCATGATTTTTAACAAGGTTGCGGGTAAGTTAGCACAAAACGGAACAATCCTATCTTTGGGCTATTTCAGTTGAAATCCATCCACCCTCTGAAAGACATGACTTTGATCTCCCATACTGGGATGCAGAATTTAATGGAATCATCCATTTAGGTTCCCCTATATGAAATACATACTCCCTGTGTTGAATAATAAGGTCATGTCTTCGATAGGGGGTGTATGGATTTCAACTGGAATAGCCCATTTGTGACAGGCCAGGTAAAAATGACAAAAAAATGTAAATATAATTATAATAAATTCACAATGAGGAACAGTTGTCGCTTTTTTGAACAACTTGCATGTTGAGGCAGGTTTTTCATCTTAAAATTAGTATTCAACAATAATCAAAATTATCCAATTTAAAAAATAGCTTTTTGCATTAAATGGTTTCAAACGTCCTTTCCAGTAGAGCCCCCTATACTTTCTCTCTTTTAATAGATCGCGACAACGTTAAGGGATGGCGTGCTTGAGTTTTTATCATAGATAACCAGGGGCAGGCCAACATGGCCAAGATTGACTAAATTTTGACGACGTCATTGTTAGCTATTGTTTAGCATGTAGACAATGACAAATACTTCCAAAAGTATATTTATGTTATAAACCAATATATTACACAAATCCGCTGGGTATAAATATATAAAGTGTGGGGTTTTACTCTCTTTTTGTTCGGCTAGTACGATATTTTATGAACTTAAAATTTAGATTTCAATGTCATGTATCGTGAGGGTTATAGTCCGGCGTTAAGGTCTTCGCCTGCCACGCGGAAATCAAAAATTCGAAACCATATGACAATAATTATTATTTTGTTTCTATTTTATTTTTGTTTATGCGTCAAAAATTATGAGGTCTTACTATTCTGGAATTGTGACAGTTGTCACATGTTAAGAGGAAATCATAGGGCCTATATTTCAAAATTAAAAGTGACGTGTTAACACAAAGCAAGGAATGGGCAGATTGGATTAAAGCCATATTATAACATTTGCTGAGGAAGACGCCCTCACTGAATTTTTAAAATTCCTTTTTTACACGATTAAATTGTACTTTATTAAACCAATATACCCTGCAAAAATCAAGATTCTAAGTGCTGTAGTTTTAGTCGAACGCATACACGATGTTCATAACACACAGTACGTCACGGCGTGCGGGACGGTGATATACACAACAAAGGGTCGTACCACAACATGACCGAAGGAGTGGTACACAGTGACATCGCCCCGATATCTTCATAGTAGAAATCGCCATGGTAGGTTGAATCCACAGCCACGAAAGGTCATTTTATTCGGACCTTATGAGATGCATATTATTAGCGAAGTGACCTGACTAAGGCTACTGACAAAGGACGGGGTAATTGATTTTTAGCTCTGTGAGCAAGCTTGTATACGACATTGCGGTCAATGGTTATACTCTCTCCACTCGAGTGATCGTGAGTGCTGCTATAGCCTGCTGCGCGCTGTAGTCCATATACAGGACCAACGCAATATAAAATTGATAGTTTTGGTGAAATTTCGAGTTCAAAGCGCACGGCCAATTTTCAAAGTGCACGCTAACGACTATAATATCTGTTCAACACGTATTTTCAAGTGTATGAGACCACATCTGGTTTCTTGAGAAAAATTCATTTACGGGAGATATTCATCATTTTCGAACCCAGTATCCGAAGATTTTCGTCTGATATCAAAATCGTGCATAGCAATTCACGTGTATCGATCCCGTGTATTCGTTTTAATGTCTCTGCTGCACCAAATAAATATTAGCCAGGCGATGTCGGTGTGTGGTACGTATTGGCGACATGTGCGCTGGTAGTAAATTCCAATTTTCTTTGCTTTGCCGTAGTTGTTCGGCTCAAAAATAAAAGGGATATATCTGACAGTAAAAGCTAACATTTTATGGCAAAGAAATGCTAATCTATTTTGTTTGAAAATGTTATAATATTGCTTTAAACGACAAGCTAATAAAACAACAACAAAACAAAACAAACTAGTGGCAAATGGTGGTCATAGACTACAAACCTAGCTGGGGCGTATTGGTGTTGTGGAGGTATCTGACCCCTGCATAATGTTCCGAATATGTGCGCCTGGTCATGAGGTTTGTTGTCATCGAGTTTGAGTCCCGTACTTCTTACAGATGTCCGGAAAATGCAATTTTAAGATTTGACCCCAGATGACCTTTCACCTGACCCCTGCACAATATTGTCACCGAGTTTGAGCCCCGTACCCCTGACAGATGTCCAGAAAATTCATTTCTAAGATTTGACCTCTGCATGAACTTTGCCCTGACCTGCAAAATGTTCCTCTGGTCATGAGATTTGTTATCACTGATTTTTAGCCCCATACCCCTTTACAGATATTACAAGATTTGACCTCAGATAACCTTTGACCTGACCCCTGCAAAGTCTTGTAAAATGATCCCCTGATCATTAAGTTTGTAGTCAGCAAGTTTGAACCCCGTAAACCTTAGTTGTTCAGTAAATGCATTTCTAAAATTTGACCTCTGCATGACCTTTGACCTGACCCCTGCAAAATTTTCCCATGAGATTTGTTCTAAAGGGTAACAATTAAACTACGAGGACACTGCGCCATTTTTTAGTGACGCCAAAAGACAAAACTGAGAAAAAGGACGTAACTGGTCCGAATCTTACATTGGAGAGACTGAACACTCTCCCAAGACCAGATTTCTTGAACACATGTGCATCCAAGCACAACTTCGTCAGAGGTTTCCAAACATCAATATAGAGTCACTGGGCCATCACGTATTGTATTTATCACAAAATACAAGTGAAACACAGCCATGGGAATCTCAGTGAGCGTGTTTATAGCGAATTTACCGCATTTTGAATATACCGTACACAATAATCCTTGTATATGTACCGATACCCTTGATGTTTATAGTGAGACACAGTTACCGCACAAATTATATACCAACTACATTATCGTACAGTTGCAATGACCCCGAGGTCACACAGGGAATGTGTAAATATTGTGGCGCGAGCTATAAACAGCCCATTCAACAATATGATCATGGCGGCAAACATGTAGCTTCTGTTTTGATAACTATTGGGGTGAGAATCGTTCCGAATGTCCTGCGCGCATTCTACGCATCATGAAGAAGCCCCTACTTCCGGTAATACCGCACACAATTTATACTGGTGTGTTTATACTGGGATATCTCGCCATGATATCCTTCGGTTTAGAAGGATATTGATGTACCGTACATATATATACTGCTAGTGTTTATAGTGGGCATGTACCCGGATAATTTCTAACTGGGTAGAAATTGTACCGCAATGCACCGCACATCTGCTCGAAACGGTCAAAACGCTCATTCCAGATGCCTTAAGTGATTTCTTACAAGCAAAATAACATTATTCTTAATGTTGTCTCACATAATGGCTCAAATGAAATCACAGCGTCATGATGTCGTGATCATCGGTAGTGGACCTGTCGGTGCCACCTTTGCTAGAAAATTGGTAGAGGGTGGGCGTTCGGTATACATGCTGGAAGCAGGAGCGTATCAGTCTGAAAGAGCGGATGCGCATATGAAGAACTCAGCGTATTATCAACGCAACGGTGACAAATTTAGTCAGTTGATAGAATCACATCTCCTATTAGCGTCAGTACCGACACATAACGAGGCAAATCCGACGCTCGATCCCATAGCATTCCAACTGAATACCAGTGCTTATAAAGGGTATGAGAGTATTGTTGTTTTTGCGTTATAACGTTAATAGAAAATATTATTTGAAATCGGTAATATTTAAACATAGTGTAAACATTTAAGAAATCGATATATTATGTTTTAATGTTGTACTCATTTAACGACGATATTTTAAGTCAACATTAATGTTATTTGAACTATAATCTAGTCAACTGGGAAATTTTCACGTCCAATCCTGAACGCATCATCAGCCCTACTGGCGGTAAAAGTTCATTGACCTGTGAAACGGATGTTGTAGTATCATAGGTCACCACCTTTGAGTTCAACCTGAGAGGTATCTTCCTGATCGCTGAACTGTAGGCCCCAGTCAAGTTGTGTCGTAGGCCGCCTCCCTATATTGAGTGAAGGCTCCTCTCGGTTCACATAAATAGCTTCTTTGACCCCTCGCTCATACCATCTGCTTTCTCTATTCAAGATTTTTTAAAATCTTGAATAGAGAAAGCAGATGGTATGAACATCCTTGTTGTCAAATGAATGTTTAGTACTGTCCAAATGCGTATAGACGGCCGAGTCACCACAACCAGTGCTGGCTCGTCTGTGCTGGCACATGCGTTTGGCAAGCGTATAATTCTTCACATCCATTGTCTTGACACTGGATCGCGTAGACGATGTTACTTTGCTTGTCCTTTGGCTGTTTATCCTTGGACTCAATGGCGTACCGTTGCCGCCCCTTCCCTGGCTGAAGAAAATCCAATTTTGCCACCCCTTCCTCAACAGCCCTAAAAGGTTGCCCCAATTTTTTTACGGTCGTTTGAAAAAGTGAAGAGAGAGAGAGAGAGAGAGAGAGAGAAAAGGATTTATAGGCCCAAAAGCAACACATTTTCCGCCCTTTTTTCTTTACTAATTATTTTTGCCGCCCTTCTTCTTCCGCCGCCCCTCTTTTGACGCCCCTTCTTCTTCCCGGCGCCCCTTCGTTTTGGCCGCCCCCTGCCTTGACCCCGGGGGGCTGGCGCCCCCAAAGCCCCCCAAAATACGCGCATGTGGGTGGACTAAGTGCTTGACGTAGCATATTCTTGGGATTGAAGGACACCGGTACCCCTTTGTCTCGAAAGATCCGGCGGAGTTTTTCAGACAGTCCGGAGACGTAGGGAATGATGACGTTCTTACCGCGTTTTACTTCACCGTCAACTTGATTCTTGCGTGCGGCGGAGTCTTTGTGAGATGGAGTTTGACACTACAATAATACAACCTGGACATCAAGCATATTAAAGGAAAAGAGAATGTTATGGCCGATGCCTTGTCCAGAGTTGAATAAGACAAACAAAATTTCCTTTAAAAAGGCACATGAGTGACAAGTGGTCACTGTATGTATGTACATAGTGTGAAAAGTAAACATAATAGTTTATGAAGATATGTTTTATGTAAGTGAAAGCTAAGAAAGTTTTCTTTGCCTTCAAACTTTCTTCTTTTAAGGGGGAGGGTGTTATGTGCGCCCCAAAACATTCCATAATATTCATTAAAAGTTATGTATTTTGTCATCAAACATTAATTTTCACTTGTTTTGATATTTATCTCCATTTGTTTGTGCATGGAATATTCTTGAAGGTTAATGATTAAAGTGATCAAGAAATTCATATATCTAGTAATGTGGAGAAAGTTCTAGCAACAATTAGATCATACTCTAATGATCATGATTACTTGATTACCACAGTAGTAAAGTGCTGGCACTGTGCCAAAAATCAGTGTACAGTGTCTGATTGGTTTGTGTTGAGGTAATGTGCTATTTTTAGAACTATGTGTACAGAGTAATTGATCTGATTGGCTTGTGGTGATTTCATGCACTATTTTGGGAATTGAGGTAATGTAATATGCCATATATGGGATGATTAAATGCTGTAATTTAATCTAGAATCATAAGAAATAGTATAATAGCCTGGCGGTTGAATGATGGGTGGGCAGCAGTCTTGAGGTGTAAGAGGAAACTCTGTGAAACTTATGTTAGCCAGTATTGGTACAAAGTTGCCATTGAAGTCTTCAAACTTCGGTTCGCGGTTCTTGTGTGTGCGTGTTGGAGAGAATTCTTTACGCCAAAGGCGGTAGTGAAAGCCAATAGTGCTTTATTATTTGTCGACTCAAAGAAGTGACAGACTGAAGTATCTCCATCACCGAACTGTGATATTTAGCTGGACTAGCATAGAGTGTTATCTGTCTGTCAAGTGGAGCAGAAAGCTTACTCAAGAGATCTCCGAGAGAGGAGCTTAAGGTCAACATAGAAGACCACTTGGAGAACACTAGCAGGGTAGCTAGGGTAGTGAAAGTATAGTCATCAGGACTTTGGACTGAGATTGTGGTAGATAGGATCGCGGACATTGCCGAATCTTGGATCAAGAACTGAGGCCATCAACGGAATCTCATCAGAAAGCCAGCCAATCAAGATCTCCAGGCTTAGCTAAGTAACAATAGCATAAAGAAATCTTTATCATAATCTTACATAATTGTTGTAATATTGTATAAGGATTGATTGATAGCCATACTGCACTAATTAATAAATAATCATAAGTGTTTTAAGTATTTAAGTGTGTTTGTGTGTTTGGTGTTGCGTGAACCCGAAGCAGGTGATTTTGGCCTGGGTCATTTTGGTGACCATAACACTAGCTTGACTTCCTCGCATCCAAGCCTGTTCCCCAGAGCCCAAGTTTGCGTTATCCATACGACACCACGTGGAGGTTTGGGTTGAGTTGCCCGCGAGCAAATACTATGCCAGCTCTGCGGGCCTTGCCGGACTCACATTACTAATAACTTGTCTGTTCGATATATATATATACCATCAAAAAAGTACGAATATACATTCTGTGGTGTTAAAATAATAATAGGTTATAGGTTATGGTATTTTTTCATGCGCATGATGTAAATCATCGGTTATAAACTGTGCAACTATAATTGCCATAAATTATGATTAATGAAACCCAAATAAATCACACAACAAATGAGAATAATCGAGCTTCTGTTAATTAAAAAGGGCAAAGAAAAACAGGGGTGACCATAATTATACAAGATGACACCATTACAAAATATTCAGCATTTTACAAATGAAATACATGAAATAACATAGGCCTAAACACGCCCGGGAAACACACACTAGCGCATAATATCATGATCATGCTTTATAATACTGTACAAATTGTAAAATTCCACTGTCGTGTGTTTTAATATAAGTAGATTTTAACGTTCAAATTACAGAACTATAAAGTCCCGTTGATACTGTTATACACGTTTTTTTTTCTCATCTCCATTCACTGTCATACTACTGGTGGGACACCAAAATCGATCGAACCACGATAAAAATAATCACAACATACAGTCAATTGGTTGTAAACCAAGCATTAACAAGTTACTAAGGTATGACGTATGGCGCAATATTGATACCATTGATAGCTAAATTAAAAAGTGATTGATTTTCTTGATAAGTTACCTGGCCTGACGATGTTTTTAAAATTTAAGATAATTTTCCTAATATTCAAACTAATGTAATGAATGCAGCAATTAATATTGCCTATTGTTTTAATATACTCAAAGTACATGTATATGACGCATAATGTACTCGTGCAAATGCATTCGTCAAGATAATCGCCCTTGCGATGGAGTTATTGCATTTAGCAATAACTCCACGGTGCGTGCGATTTTCTTGGCTAATGCATTGCACTCAGTTCATTATCATAATTTATGTCACTTGATAACGATTGGTTCCCGAAAACTTGTGAAAATAAATATATACAGCAGTATTCTGCACTCGTTTGTGTTTTGCAATTGGCGATAAATTTTGCTCATTCTCTCTCTAACTCTTTGGCTCTCCCCTCCCTCCCCTTTTCTATCTTTCTCCCACTTTGTCTGTCTGCCTGTCTCTCTTTCTGTGTATCTCCTCCTATCTTTCTACATATATACAGGCTCAACATTTAGTAGAGAAATTGGTATTAACATCTGATGGAGATAAGATAGACTATGCCATAGTGCGGGATCTGCAGAAAGACCAACATATTCGTGTACATGCGAATCAATTCGTAGTGACTGCTGGTGCTATCTTGACACCACCAATTCTCTTTAATTCCGGAATCCGACCAAAGGCAACCAAAGGCAACCATACTGCAGTTACTGTCCGTTTTCCTATACACAATACACAGTGCTCTTTCCCATTGACGCGTGACCCTACAAATAGCCCTACGTTAACAGTATGGGGATATGACTAGTTAACGTCGCTGTGTGAAAAATAACCGGCCAATATTAAAAGTACTCTTCTAAAGTTCTAGAAAATATAGTTTTTAACATGTCCTAAATTTTTAGCTAATTTAGATGTTTGGAAATATTCGTACTTTGGTGTTTTAGTTAATGTTATAGGTAATAGTACATTGCCTAGTTAACGTCGCTGTGTGAAAAATAACCGGCCAATATTAAAAGTACTCTTGTAAAATTCTAGACAATATAGTTTTGTAACATGTCCTAAATTTTTAGCTAATTTAGGTGTTTGGAGAGGGTCGTACTTTTGTGTTTTAGGAAGGACATGTAAACGACAGATAACACCAAAAATATGAAGAAATTATTTCCAAACCGTGTTAAGTCAAAAATCATTATGTTGCTCATTTTCAAGAATGCTGGTTTACAAAAAGCACGCCATTGTCTGATTTCGTGAACAAAGCCACACATAACATTGTTTCCTTTCGTTTCCTTTATAATCGGTTACCCAACTGAAGCTATGAATACCAGCTTTATTGCGATATCGCACATGAAAACAGTCACTTGTGCACAACCAGAGAAGATCCGATTTAATCAGTTGAGCTGTTTCAATGAGTGTTATCTTGGTTTAATAGCTTTTAATGGGGTTAAGTCCTGCAAAGGTCGAGATGAATTCTACTGTAGACATGACTGCATCATGCCATGCACATTCACTCAGGTAAAACGAGACTAATTCCTAACAATAATCTTAACAACGATTGCCAGCAAAATCTCAGAAACTCCAGTCTAAGTTTGGTTGTGAGATGTTTTAGTAATCAACTTACCAGCTCCATGTGATCCTATTTGCTGACGACTGTGTCCGTATTGGAAATGATTGCAGTTACCTTACAAATACAGTTATGTTATAGTCGTTTTTTTGTAATAAAGCAAAATATAAATTCAGCTTAATTGCGTACCAGTAAGGAAAAAATAAACACATAATTTCAAAATATTATTTAATGTGTTAAATTTTCTTGACGAGATTAGTAATTAAAAATATGACTACATTACTTGTATATCATTGTCATTGCTTATTGTACAGGTGGTGTTGAAGCAGAGCCTCATTGATGGTGTAAAGACCGACCCACGATTTGCGCAAGGTGCAGCAGAACATACGGGGAAATACCCGCTGGATCCACTGCCCTTCAAATTCACCGATCCTGACCCTCAGGTGTGAATATAATAACAAATCAGTGCTATGTATTTTCCGGGTGTTTGTTTTTAACACATACTTTAATACGACAACACACCCACATAAGGACTAAAAATACACAATCACATCCTTGAAAACGGGAGCTGATCAGTTTTATTGATTTGTTTTCAATGTTGCTATTTAGAAACATGATAGCTTCTATATATTTTGTGGCCGCGTTTCTTAAGGCCCGGTCACACTATGACGGACGATAAGCAACGGAAGGTGACGAACGTGAAAATCACAAAATGTTTACGGCAAAGCGACGACAAAAAGAGGAAAAACAAGATTCGGTGACGAATGGGAACGACCTTTAGCGACAACACGACGGCAAGAGGCGAAAGGCTGCGGCAGGAAACGGAGACTAGCGACCAAATCCGGACGTTGTCTGGGCTTTGAGTGACGAAGTCTCGACGGAGCCCGACAACAAGCAACGTCGTCAGACGGCTGGCAGCGGATTTGCTTGCGGCAAGGAACGGCAACTGACGGTGGATTGCGGTGATGATGACGTGACTCAGCAGCCGACATCAAAGCCTGTGTGTGTGCGGGTCGTATAGTCCCCTTTGGCGTTCCCACTCTTCACAACGTTCTGATCATCCACTCAAAAGTATCAATGTCAATAATAATCAAAAATATTAACATCAATATCAACAATAATCAAAAATAGTAAAATCAATATCAATAATAATCCAAACTATTAATATCTATATCAATAATAATCAAAAATATCAACATCAATATCAATAGTAATCAAAAATATTACACATATCAATAATGGAGAAAAATCTAAGCATATAATATATCTTTGTTGTAATTATGTATCAGTATTTGGTACTTGTATATAATTGGTTTAGGATTTGTTTGAACTATTTTTCTTATCACATCCGTAATTTTGACTTATTGATCAAATGATTTATTTTTGTGAGTTATTTTCCTACATTACCTTGCTTTTGTTGCTTGAGACATCTGTTTGTGTGTGTGTGTAAATGTATGTATCTGTATTTGAGTGTAATTCTTAATTTCTGTAATTCTAGTATAAGTATTATATTAATTAGCCTAATATTTCTTTTAAGGTGGTGTAACGCTCTATTCAGGCTTTTGCCTTTTGTTACATCTCCGCCATCTTTTTTAAATTCTATTTTGCCGTTTTGTTAAATTTACTTGCATGTATTTTGATATGATGGAAATAAATAAAATATGTATGTATGTATGTAATAATAATAAAAAATTATATAAATATCAATAATAATCAAAAATAGCAAAAGCAATATCAATAATAATCTAAACTATTAATATCTATATCAATAATAATCAAAAATATTAATATCGATATCAATAATAATCAAAAATATAACACATATCAATAATATTCAAAAATATTACACATATCAATAATAATCAAAACTATTAATATCTTTATCAATAATAATCAGAAATATTACACATATCAATAATAATATAAAAAACCAATATATCAATAATAATCAAAAATAGTAAAATCAATATAAATAATAATCATCTAAACTTTTAATATCTATATCAATAATAATCAAAAATATTACCATCAATATCAATAATAATCAAAACTATTACACATATCTATAATAATATTTAAAAAACCAATATAAATATCAATAATAATCAAAAATAGTAAAATCAATATAAATAATAATCTAAACTTTTAATATCTATATCAACAATAATCAAAAATATTAACATCAATATCAATTATTATAATCAAAGATATTAATATCAATATCAATTAGGCCTATTATAATCAAAGATATTAATATCAATATCAATAATAATAAAAAATATTACACATATCAAAAATAATATAATAATAATATAAATATCAATAGGAATCAAGATATGAAAATCAATATTAATAATAATAATCCAAACTATTATATCAATATCAATATATCAATAATGATCAAAAATATTATCATCAATATCAATAATAATAAAAAATGTTAATATCAGTATCAATAATAATCAAAAATATTAACATCAATATCAATAACAATATCAATAATAATCAGAAATATTAATATTTTTGATTATTATTGATATTATTTTCTTTTTATATGAACTTTGAAATTGCATCGTGCCGGGTAGTCTATTGAAATCGAGGTGACGTTTACCAACGATTACCAACGAAATTGTGACGACCTCAAAACGACTAGACACGGCTTCGCACGGTATGGAAACGTCAAAGAAATGAGAGTTTCGGTCTCCAACGAAATCTGAACGGAATCACTGATTCTTTTGCCGTCACAAAATTTTCAACATGTTGAAAATTTGCCGACGAACGCGACGAATAATTGCGGCCGTCTGCGGTCGCTAACGATTCGTCAGCGACAACTAACGGCAGCACACGGTGAGTGACGGTAAATTCAAAATTGCAATTCGCAGCTTAAGGTCGCTTGCCGTTCACCCCTATTCGTCATAGTGTGACCGGGCCTTTACGGTAGGCCTAATCTGTAAAACGGAGACATCACAACGTGTCCGATTAAAAAAATGGGACTGGGTACCGCTTTTCGATTACGAGGCCCATTTTTTTCACAGGGTTCCAGACACCCGATAACATTATGGTATAAAAACAAATTCCGTGCGTAATAAATCGTCGGGTGTATTGACCTTTTCCCCTCTATCCCACAATGCACTATTCCAGGGGGATATGACGTAGTTCATCAACCTCATAGATCGTGTGCATCCGATGGTCTTTGCCAGGCCTTTGCAATTATTTTGTCTTAATATGGGCATACTGATTCCATATATGTGGATTATCGTAAAGGCCATCGATGTTACTAATTATGCAATTATTGAATACACGAGTGATGCAGTTACGGAGCGATGCAGAACATCTGCGTAAGAGATTTTGTTTTCGTTCTATTTTCAACTCCGAAAAAAAGTGAAACGGACGCCGGTAAAATATCACTGCGTGTCCCGTCATCAGTTTTTCACCATTAGGTCTATAAAATGTATACAAAGTTAGGTTATTAGTATTAGTGATCGTGGCGCCATTATCATGATTATCGGGGATTCCTTTTTTGTGATGAAGGCACCAGCCGAAATGTCCGTATTCCAGAGTGTAATGAACATAACTCTGTACTCCCCCGGGGAGATGATGTATTTTGCGACACTCATACCCCCTGAAATAGTGCATGATGGGAAAGAGGGAAAAAGGTCTATTACATACTGACGAATGTCAAACCCAAGGTGTATTACATAGTGACGGATGTTGATCGCAAATTTATCAAAAAATGGACATCGGAAAAACGTTGAGTAGGTAAATTGTACTAGGCATAGATTATAAACTTACCATTAAGGGGGTACTACACCCCTGGCCAATTTTGTACATATTTTTGCATTTTTCTCAAAAATTATAGCGCTTTGGGGACAAGTAAGCTATGTATATTATAGGGGCAAGGACTACAACTACTGCACTGAAAATTCAGCAACTCAAGGCAAGTAGTTATTGATTTATTGATCAAATATTGGTTTTCCTCAAAAATGAGGAAAACCAATATTTGATCAATAAATCAATAACTACTTGCTTTGAGTTGCTGAATTTTCAGTACAGTAGTTGTAGTGCTTGCGCCTATAATATACATATCTCACTTGTCACAAATGTGCTATAATTTTTGAGAAAAATAAAAAAATAGACACAAAATTGGGCAGGGTGTAGTACCCCCTTAATGTTCAGCAATTCATGTGTCTATTAAAAGTAGACCCTTGAAAGATATTTTCAAAACGTTAAAATGTAGTAAAATCGTACATCTCACATAATGTAATAGATTGCCAAAGTTACTCGTCACTATGTCTTGCGCAATTTTGCCCACAATTTTGTTGTTCCTGTATGTCTTGTCTTTTGCCAAGAGTTTTTCCATTGATTGATTTCTTTCTAGTGCACCGCGATGCATTCGCATATGGAGGTCTCGATCCACGCATCGACACCCGTACTGTCGTCGACTTCCGGTGGTTTAGTATAATAAAGCCGCGTTTTGAAAACTACGTCACATTTTCTGAATCTATCAAGGACAATATGGGCATGCCTCAACCCACCTTCAATGTCACTCTGAAGTAAATATTTGTTGTATCTGAAATTAAAATTAAATGCAGAGAAGTATATTAAAAAGTTACAGATCTTAACCCCATCTTAACCCCATATCGAATTGCATTCTGAATACGAAGAATGCCTTTCTGATATCAAATAATTTTCATGTTTTTAAATACGATATAATACATATATTTGATATATAACAGTCCTCGAAGTAAATTTTACAAATCTAATGATATATTCTTAAAGTGTATGTAGCTGGGCGGAAAAGCCGACGATCAATTGAAAATTTTGACCTTTCATATTGAAGATTTTTGGGCGCCCTCTACGGAGGCGCCCACAATATAGGCATGAGTTTGTGAAAAGCTTCTAATTTCACTCTTACTAGATTTACTCCGCAATTGTTTTGCTAAAATTATGCCCTTGCTCAGAAATAAAACCACAATATGCTTGGATTTTATTTTATTATTGTTTTCTGATATGCACGGGATAAAATGGTGTGCATATATTCTTTGTTTAAAATACAAAATTAATGGATTTATAAAAACACCAAATAAATCGAGACCTTTGACCTTTGTATGGCTTAACCAGTTTAGCGCCTCTTAGAACCCGATAGACGGTGACCCACACCATGGACTACAATAGCCTAATCTCAATGGCATAGTCCAATAACCTCAAATAAACAATCATAGTGCAAAATTTGACCTAACTTGCAGAGTATGAGTTTATATACCCAGAGTCCCAAAGTTTCAAAGTCATTCAATGAATGTTGTATAGTTGTCCTTGTTTAATATGCTGCAGCATGGTAGACATCTTATCAAGATCAAGATAGTGATAGTGACATAACAATTAACATGCTTATCTTACCAAGGTCTTATCTATCTGCATGTAATTGAAAATATGTGTATTTGTTTTAAGGATGAAAGAACTGGCTCCTTTTGCATGGAAATTAGAACAAATTACTATACAAGCTGTATCAAAAAGTTTGGTACCCAGCAGTTTTGATATTTTGTCAACACTTAAATAACATTATGTTAAAATATCTGCACCTAGCAAACACAGAAATATTCTTACAATGTTTTTTACAAACGTTTTAATAACATTTAAATGTCGGGTTATATAAAGGTCGTGAAAACATTATAAAATGTTATTTAAAATATGTTGGGCAAACATTTTTTGCAAAAAATTTTTTCAACCCCAAAATAACATTCAGTTTAGAATGATTTGTACCAAGTTTTCACAAATGTTTTGGAATGTTATTAAAACGTTTTTATATCCTTTATATGACCCGATATTTAAATGTTTTCTGTAAAACATTTGTGTTTGCTGTGCAGTAAATTACCAACAAATGTTATTTAATGTTATGAAAACGTTTTATACTCTTAATGTACCCTTTATATAACCGACATTTAAACGTTTTCTGACAACCTTTTTGTAACCTTTTGCGAATGATGTTGAAAACGTTTTGTGTTTGCTGGGTAGCTACTTTTATGAAGAATGAATGTTCTGACACCAAAATTGTCTGATTTTTCATATTTGGAACCTTAATTAATACAAACATTAGAGTTTGCTAGTAATAAAAAAAAAAGAAATCCCACGGCGACCGACCCAATTTTGACAATTTGGCCTAAGATCAAACAAGGCAGTGACTGTGTACTCATGAACAAGGCCATGTTTTTGAGTACTATACTGATAATGATAATTGCAGTCACACACAGCACGCTAATTAAATCTGAATAAAAACCGCTTATTTTGTAAACAGATAATACTCTGTGATTATTTATGGAAGAAAGTTAATGGAACTGCTTTCATTGAAATAATTGATATATTAAACATACATTTTGTTTTTTATTATTTGACAATTCAATTCATTCGGAAAATGCAAGATTGATTCCAGGCGGCGAGTGAAATGATAGAGCCGGCAACTTGTGAAACCGTCCGGCCGTATGGCATTTTCCATATACTCGGTTAGTTTTGTGGGGTTCACTATCAAACCCGAACGGTTTTAGCTTCTATTCATATTATTTATTAACATAGGCCTATTTGTTTGTGATATTTCAAGCGTTTTAAAAATTCAAAATAATCCCATTCAATTACCCGGTTAAAGATTTAAATTTACTGAATTTAGAGAATGCACGTCATTCACCACCTGATTGGATCATGAAGATGTTTGCTTATCTTAATTGTACAAGACAGAAAGGGCAAAGAGACAGAAATTTAGAGTTTTAAATTAGAGAGTTGACAGGAAGTTGTAAGAGTTAAATTGTTATGGACATGATTGGTGTAAGAGAGAAAATGTTGAATGTCAGGTCAAAGTCATCCGAGGTGAATTAAGTAATGTCGATTACAATTCTGCGCCAAAATTGTTACAGGTCATCTGAGGTGTATATATTTGGATTGTCAGAACACCTTCCCCAATCAAACACATTTCTCGTGCATTTGATCATCTTCTACTCTTCCCTAGAAAAATCATTATAATACCAAATCTACACACCATGGAATTCACCATCACATCCAAGCTCACATTGGGCGCCCCATTCCTTTTTTAAAGGAATTTTTATTTTCCCCAAAAAAGACGTAATATTTTTTGGTGTTTCATGGGAAAAATCCATATCTTCAATACGAAAGGTCAAAATTTTCAATTGATCGTCGGCTTTTCATCCCACCTACATACACTTTAAGGATAAACCATTAGATTTATAAAGTTTTTTATAAAGCGGATTTAATATGTCCATTAATATTAACTCTCTCAACATGTTAAATGCCTGTGGCTCAGACTTGTAGTGACTCGACTCGAAATGACTCGACTCGACTCGAGTTTTGGTGACTCGATGACTCGACTCGAGGCAAGGTGACTCGACGACTCGACTCGAGGGTTGATGAATCGATGACTCGACTCGACTCGAAATTTAATGACTCGACTCGATGACTCGAGGCTTGTGACTCGAGTCACTGTGGCTGAATCGACTTTTTAAAATTGACTCGAAAATATAAATTATACCTTAATATTTCTAATAATACCTGCACGTTTTCTTCCACACATCTCAGTGTATTGTGATTCTTATATTTACAAAGTGGGCTTACTATCTCTCAGCATCTTTATAATAACTTAAAATATAAATAATATGTATGTGTGTACAATGTGTATGTATGATTGCCTGTCGATCTGGCTAAAGGATCCACCTTTTTTTACATGCTTCAAACTTGGCATGGTGGAAAAGTCCATTGTCCATCATTGCTGAGCCTGGCTACACAAAATGTACATGAATGCTACACACATGTCATTGTAACAGCCTGTGCACACACCCCTACATGTATGCTACATGTCTCATTCACACAATGACTGATCAATACAGAAAAAAAACCCAGCAAACTGGGAAAACAATTCGAGATCCTTTCATTTTTGTGGTGAATTTCAAGTTATCATGTTAAAATATCATTATTATAGCTTTTATTAATCATTTTGATTATTCCCCATCCAAATACACTCCTCTATATGCTGCCCACATGAAGAACTACATTGCAATGTGACTGACTGGTGTGAGCATTTCCACCAGCCACATCATGACATGTACTTCTTGTGCCCAGGCTTGGGCTTGTGCATCTGAGGCAAATGAATAGAGAGGTTCTTACCATAATGAAATTTGGGATGTTTATGAATTTTAAAATATCAATAAAACATGGATATATTTATCCAGATGTGCATAATAAGACTTGAAAGCTACATCAATGATAAATATAATGTTGAAATTAGCAGACTTGTACCCGAGTCCAGCTTGTCCGAGTCCGAGCCGAGCCGAGTCCATTTGTATCCGAGTCCGAGCCAAGCCCGAGTCCTTTTGTGTCCGAGTCCGCACTCGAGTCCAAGTCCAGGGGTGCCGAGTCCGAGTCAAATCCGAGTCCAACAAAAATAAGACCCGAGTCCGGACTCGAGTCCGGCTCGATACCGGACTCGGGGTGAGAGGCCATGCCCGGTGGTGGGGGGGGGGGTTCATTCAACTTTAATCTGACAGGTATCTACCTATTGGCATTGCTTAGTTTGGGTATAACAAAATGAAAAAGGGGTAATTGGGTATAAAATTTTGAAAAGGGGTCATTTGGTACAACATTTTGAAAAAATGGGTCATTATTTGCAAAAATGGAGCAAAATTTTATATTTTATTTCTTATTTGAAAAATTTACAATACAAATTTGCTGAAAAAGGTCAATTTTAAAGTTTCCGCATAATTTTATGGCATTTTGATGATAAAATTGTAGGTCACTCACTGCATCACACCACACACCACTCTACCAAATCCCACCCAACACTATTGACTCAACCAACCAACCGTATACACTTTCTTCATAGATGTGGACATTGGACTGGACTCGGACCGGACTCGCCTTCGAGTCCGAGTCCTTTTGTGTCCGAGTCCGAGCCGAGCCGAGTCTTTTTGTGTCCGAGTCCAACAAAAAGTGGACTCGAGTCCGGACTCGAACGATACATCTCTGGAAATTAGTATTGCACAGCCTGGCTGTCCATACTGTACATATATAGACATAGTTTTTTCACTTGCAATATGCCACCTTTAGGCTAGATTCACTATGACCACCAATATTTGATCTCTTTTTGTACTTGATTAATTTTATTTGTTTATACCCATACCCATAATAGGACCCATACAAGTACTTGAAGTCCCAATTTCCATACCACTACTGGACCAGTACCCGTACTCGAGTCCCAATTTCCGTACCCATACTCATGGCTCCGTACCCGTACTTGCACCCTATTTTGGAATGGACCCGTACTGAATACTCAAGGCTAGGGATCCGTATCCGTACCCTTACCCATTACCTGAAATCCGTACCGGGACACGCACCCGTACCCATACTCATGGCGGGTCCTAATGGCAATACTACAAGTCTGACTGATTACTGATTTCCACAATGCACTGGATGGAGCACATAGATTCATAAATTAATATTATGTACTCTCACTGGGATTTAAATTTCAAAAAAGTACAAATTCATGCAAATTGGGCTATCAAGTTGACAGCTGGTATCATGAGCATATAAAACGTGAAGTGACTCGAAATGACTCGACAAAATATATCCGACTCGACTCGACTCGACTCGACAGAATGGCCTGACTCGACTCGACTCGACTCGACTGACAACTTCAAATGACTCGACTCGACTCGGACTCGAAGGCTTCATGACTCGACTCGACTCGAGACTCGAGGGCTCGATGACTCGACTCGACTCGGACTAGACTTTCAGTGACTCGACTACAAGTCTGTGTCTATATAATGTTACAGCGATGAAGAGAAGGAGTCGTGTCACGCCATGATGAAGGACATGATGAGGGCGGCCACAGCCTTGGGCGGATTCATCCCTGTCTCTCCGCCTCAGTACATGCCACTCGGCACCGCACTGCATATCACGGTCAGTCACCAGAGCAGTCACTAACAAGTCGTATATTCGTGTTCTCATATATTTTAGTTTAACGAATGATTAATATACACACTAAAATGTTATATAAATGTGAGACTAATGGATCGATGAAATGTGTCGCTAAATTGACATTATATAATTCAAGTTTATATCGAAATCGGAAAACTGTTTAATTTAATACTGGTAAATACCTTCCCAGCAAACACAAAAATGGTTTTTTATTAAAAAAACCCGTTTAAAACGTTTTAAACGTGTTATATTTTGGGTTTTGATTTAGATAAAAACGATAATAACAATAATTGTCGGATTATATAAAGGTCATAGACAAGTTTTAAATTTGTAGGAACGCAGTGTGCCTTAATAATACCAAAATATTTGTTTCGCTGTCATAATATTCGAAAAACACTGAAATACTCCCGGGGAAATACTAAACCTGTATGTTAGTCTGTTAGTCCACATCAAAAGCATGCTGAATTCAAGTAGCCCAGGCATAGGACCATTAAACACCGGACAGTTGTCTTTATGAATCCATATGAAGACCTGAGCGCAAAGAAGACCGTAAGCCCACTTGGCCCCTCAACATGTATACACTAAAGTTACGTATAGTTTCTTGGGGTTTTATAATGTTTAATACGTGTTCCAGGGTGAAAATATCATGAAAGGTTGTGACCAGGCCTGGTTGTGACAGACTTGTTTTTCCCCCTGAACATGTATAAACATGACCAAACTATACGAAACTATACTATAGTGTATACATGTTGAGGGACCAAGTGGACTTACGGTCTTTTTGCGCTCATGTCTTCATATGCTGTACAGTGCCTTAAACTGAGATGTACAGCATCTTCATATGTTATGTACGCACGAGTGAACGCACGAATGAACGGGCACAAGGGGAAGGCGCACGGTTGTTTGATGGCATGTAAAACTGGGTCACTTTAAAGAAAAGTTGAACAATGAGGGCGCTATTTATCTTAAATCTTGTTTGCATATTTACAAGGGGTAGAGACTTGTATAATGGTATTATATCATCAGCAAAACGACTAACAAATGACAAGGGAATTTTCAAAATATTTTTTATCATGAAATGTAAGGTGTAGCTCATATTATTTGGCTAATTTAAATTTAAGATATATGTAAATAGCGCCCTCAATTTGGCCACAAGTGTACAGTTTATAGATTGAAAATTACCACAAAATCGCAAAAAAAGATGAATAATTTGATATAGAAACGAAAATTTATGTTAAAATTTGCTACAAAATATATGTGTATCAATATTGGTTGTTGATGTGATAGCTGTTGGTATTATTCAGGTCTAGAATTTAACATTATATAATTTTTGTTAGAAAAATTAATAAATGATCACATCAAACAACCGTGGGCGTATATGGGTCATCGCAACCTCTAGTTTCCCTGAAACATCATTTTCACCCAATATTCATGCTTATTTATGTATACATTTGCAGGGTACAATACGTATGGGTAAGGAAGATGACGGCACGTCGGTTGTTGACGAATATTCCCGTGTGTGGGGGATAGACAACTTGTGTTTGGGTGGTAATGGTGTCATCCCCACCGGTACGGCCTGCAACCCGACCCTCACCAGCATAGCCCTTGCTATACGCTCCGCTGAGAAGATGCTTGGCAATCAAAATAAACATGATAATTGGGTGTTCATTTGAAGCTGACCAATTAGCAGCTCTAATAGAAACACACCACTGATGAAAGTTATAGTACATGGTGATACGTAACCCAGTGGAACCAATGCTTTTTAGCTTCTAAATACCAACAAAACCTGAGTTGGTTCCATTTTTTTCGAATGTGTCTTCGGTGGCCACTATATTTAGCCCTTTTTAAGCATTTTGACCCGAAAGTGCACAAAGTCATATTTTTCTTACTGATTATTTATACTTTTGATTGTCAAATCCACTAAGAACATAATTATGATCATTTTCTAGAATCCAAGATGGCTGCCAAATCCAAAATGGCCGCCAATTTGTCTAAAATGGTCTGCCAGCTATAAGGACATTGATTTCTTTCCTTTTTTGCTGATTATTCACTACTTATGTTTCTGAAAATCCACTGAGAAATAAAAACTTAATTTGGTCCATTTTCTCCAATCCAAGATGGCCTCTAAATCCAAAATGGCCGCCTTTTATTAAAATATGGCATACCACTTTAGGCAATTGAATATATGAATACAAAAGCCACCCAAGTCCATACTTTGGCCAAATTGAGTTAAGCATGGGAAAGTGTTGCTATACATAGGCCTGTCATATGTTTGAAAGAACAACTCAAATTCATCCTCTGTGTCTATTGAGCATGTGAAAAATAGCATGTATGAAAGAATCAACTCAAGTCCATGATTTGAGTCTTGTAACACATTGATTGAAAACCAGTATGTATAAAAGTCCACTTTTGAAAACAAAATGGGTTTAATCAAGGAAAGTGTGTGGTTTATATTATATGGCAGAATGCTTATAACATGACTGTTTGCTTTATTTTGTATTATCTTACTATCTTATTATCATTCCAACATTATTGTCTTTGTATATGATTCAAAAAACCACCCAAGTCCAGAATTTAAAATGAACCACACGAAATGCTAATCGTCATACCTAATACAGTTTAACCCACCCATTTGCACGTACAACTTACCATATTGACGAGGTAAATCTAACTGAAGGAATTAAAATGATACACTGGTTTTTTTCTCAAAATCACTTCCCATGGACTTGGGTGGGTTTTGGATTCATGTATTCAATTACTATCATTGAGAGTAAAATACATGTATCTCATTTCTGTCAGATATGGATAAGAAAATGATTCTAAACATCTTAAATAGTGCAACAACATTGTTTAAGGAGAATATAGGTGTATTTCACCTTTCAAAATGGCCACCAAAGTATCCTGAAATTGGCTAAGATTTTCAGCTAATTTGTCAGCATTTATGCAATGAAATGCAGAAAATCGCGTTTTTAAAAGTTGAAATTTCAATATTGTAATTTAACTTTAGACATTTATGATAGAGCTGACCTTGCGGCATTTTAATGCCTAGTTATCATCATTTATGTTATCAGTATTTTCAAGTTCCTTAACATAGCTGTATTGGTACACTCTTCATCTGCTCCACAAGCACATGCTACTGTACAAGTCAGATTGTGTCGTCTGCAGGAACATCGTCTGGAGCATTTGCTTATTCCACATCCGCACTTAGCAAGCTCGATAACAGAATCGGGAGCTATTGCAATGTCTGACAGGATAGGTACTGGAATGTTATCTGCATCACTCGACCATCCTAGCTTGAACGGGTCTGGAATATTTGGATTTACCACAAGGTCTTGACCCCAAATATATATATGTTTGCATATGCGCCCGCAGAATGTGTTGATGCCACGCACCAGAAGTTGGAGGGATTTTATCAATCCACCCTGGATGGCTCTTGAATTGTTTCCATCTCAGTTTTTCAACTGTGTTGGCCTGTTTGCCAATGAGCCTGCACAAAAACCTCTCACAGCCTGAAACAACACTTTGAGATGGCATTTCTGCATCACCAAGTTGACTCAGTGCTGTGAGTTCTTCAGGTGTTGCTTCAGTGAAGGCATTGAAGGCAGTTTTCTTGCCTATACCTCTGATATGTCCACATGTGTCGCATCCTGCTTTTGATGTCCCAAGGCGGATGTGTATTGGTTTCAGCAAGATTTTCCTTCTGTTGTCACCTGTTTCCATAAGCATGATTGTCTGAAGACCAAGAACCGTTAGTCTTCGAAGAGCTAGGACCATAACACCTGTATCTTGGGTCATGATATGGACATTCTGTCCAGCTTCAGAGATCTCTGCTGCATATAGCTTGATTAGAGTGTCTGCTTCCTCTTGTGTACTAAAACCTGTCGATGGCTGAACATGATTCATGTTGCTTCTCACATGCAGACGTGTTACTGTGACTACTGGAATCTTCAGTTCAAAAACTTTGTTTGCCAGGTAAGCGAGGGTGTCCTTAGTTTCATTGTTAGCCAAAAATAGCTTTGAGTCATGGATGTGGGTTGTGTCAGCAACAATGTAGGCTCTCGCTGATGATTGGGCTCCTAACTTGCGACGTCTGATTATATCTTTGATTGAGTTTTCTCTTCCATAATTATCAAAGATGACACGGCAACCTTCATAGTCACTGTAACACATCTGCATGTGAAGGAACATGAATGATGTCCAGACATCGACAGGTGTTAGTACACAAGAGGAAAGCAGACACTCTTATCATGCTACATGCAGCAGAGATCTCTGAAGCTAGAAAGAATGTCCACATCATGACCCAGGATACATACATACATACAACAGCTTTTTATAGCGCAATTTCAAAGAAATGATCATTGCACTTTACAAAAAAACTTACGCTACTACTAAAGACTACAAGAAAACAAAAAAACATGCAAAAGAAACAACATCAGCAATGGTTAAAAAGCTGGGTTTTCAGGCTACATTTGAAAGTAGTAACTGTGGGAGACGACCTAATGGATGAAAGGAGATTGTTCCATATTCTGTTCCAGATTCCAGATACAGATGTTATGGTCCTTGCTCTTCGAAGACTCAATGCACGGTTGATGGTTTTCAGACAACCATGCTTATGGGGACAACAGAAGGAAAATCTTGCTGAAACCAATACATATCCGTCTTAGGACATCAAAGTGTTGTTTCAGGCTGTAAGAGGTTTTTGTGTAGGCTCATGGGCACAAAAAATGACCTGCAGGCTATTAGCCTGTTAAACACAGATGAAAAACTGAGATGGAAACAATTCAAGCGCCAACCAGGGGGAATGATAAAATCCCTCCAACTTCTGGTGTGTGGCATCAACACATTCTGCGGGCGCATATGCAAGCATAATGTTTGTAGTCAAGACCTTGTGGTGAATCCAAATATTCCAGACCCGTTCGAGCTAGGATGGTCGAGTGATGCAGATAACATTCCAGTACCTATCCTGTCAGACATTGCAATAGCTCCCGAGTCTGTTGTCGAGCTTGTTAGGTGCGGATGTGGAATAATCAAATGCTCCAAAAGATGTTCCTGTAGACGACACAATCTGACTTGTACAGCAGCATGTGCTTGTGGAGCAGATGAAGAGTATATCAATACAGCTGTGCTGAGGAACTTGAAAATACTGATAACATGGATGATGACAACTAGGCATTTAAATGCCTTAAGGTCAGCTCTATCATAAATGTCTGAAGTTGAATTACAATATTGAAATTTCAACTTTTAAAAACATGATTTTCAGCATTTCATTGCATAAATGCTGACATATTAATCTTAGCCAATTTCAAGACATTTTGGCGGCCATTTTGAAAGGTGAAATGCACCTATATTCTCCTTAAATAATGTTGTTGCACTACTTTAAGATGTTTACAATCATTTTCTTATCCATATCTAACAGAAATGGGATACGTGTAATTTACTCTCAATGATAGTAATTGCCTAAAGCGGTATACTATATTTTAATAAACGGCGGCCATTTTGGATTTAGAGGCCATCTTGGATTGGAGACAATGGACCAAATTAAGTTTTTTGTTCTCAGTGGATTGTCAGAAACAGTAGTGAAAATAATCCGCAAGAAAGGAAAGAAATCAATGTCCTTATAGCTGGCAGAACATTTTAGACAAATTGGCGGCCATTTTGGATTTGGCAGCCTTCTTGGATTCTAGAAAATGATTCTAATTATGTTCTTAGTGGATTTTGACAATCAAAAGTATAAATAATCATTAAAAAATATGACTTTGTGCACTTTCGGGACAAATATGGCTTAAAAAAGGCTAAATATAGTGGCCGCCGAAGACACATTCGAAAAAAATGGAACCAACTCAGGTCTTGTTACCTAGGGTATAAGGGTGCAAGAAAACCTTGGTTCCACTAATGTAGCAAATTTTGCACTGACTTATGATAATTCTACTTAACACCATGTACTATTATTTGTATGAATTTGATACAACGATACTATACCTATAGGAGGACTTCCCGTTTGTAGAAGTTACTTTCATTGGACAGAACACTGTGCCCTGTGTATTGGTGATCGACTAATAGACGTAGTCATTGTGACGTCAACGCCGCCACATGGCCATCTTGTGGGTACGGAGTGCCTTGTTGCTAAGATCACCGAGTTGACGCTTGACTGAAGAGGTGCGTCACGTGCTGTGACTACTGCGTAATTGGGGGCGTAATGTCTATCGCATGACATGCAGAACGGCAGTACCCACAAGATGGCGGATCCGGCGGAAAAGGCTGACGGTCTCTATCCTTTACGACCAAGTCTTATGCATATGGTATGTTTTTTTAAAGTAATAAATTTATTTAAACCTTTGCAACTGCACGTAATTGGCCATTTATATAATAGACTTTGGATTATGCTTAATATAGGTTGGTGTTTGCTTGATATTTCAATATATTTACTTAAAATGAATATTAGTGAACGAGCCTGCATCATATATTTTTGAATTACTATATGGGCAAAATACTACACTGTGGATCGCGGAACAGAAAACAGATTAATTACACACGTATGCTTACCCTCGTTTCATCTTTTCTGTTTCGGGAGCTCTATTGTTCAGAAACGAAAACGCAAGGGATTTATGTGAATTGATCTGCTCCTTGAATTCATTGAAGTACCAATCAGCTGATTTCAATAGGGAGATACCTGCATGCCTGTTGTTAATAAAGGCTGGATAAGACAAGAATGGAACACCCACATTGTGTGGATGACCGGTGTTTTTAGTGGTCTAGCGCCCCTTTCGGTCGCTTTAATGTCCTCTAATACCGATAGGCCTTTGATGTTGGTAAACTGATTCACATGTAATGTGACAAAATGCCAATCCGAATGAAAAGGTCGAATTTTCTGTAAAAACGTTGAAATATAGGCCCAATTGTCAGATTAACAATTGATTGTCATACCATGTCATATTTATTCAACATCATCATCATCATCGTCATTGTCATCAATATCAGCACCATCACTCCCATCATCTCCTCTCCTCTCCTCTCCTCTCCTCTCCTCTCCTCTCCTCTCCTCTCCTCTCCTCTCCTCTCCTCTCCCAGATCATCTCCGCGTCTCATCATCCCCACTCTCTCAAATAATATACATTTAAAATAGATTTGAGTCTGGCAATTTTGCCTGAAGCAATTATCAGATTACCAATTCCAATAAAGAAATCCTATTAGTTTCACTTCAATGCACTTCTCTGGTGTTGCATATTACCAAGTTTTAAGGTGTAATTTGGGACGAAAATAATTCCCCATTTAATCGCTACATAAGCATAATGACCGATTTTCCGCGATTGCACGTCGAACAAGTATACGTAATTCTTGGCAACACTGATTACTATTGATTAATTTATATTAATCATGTTAATGTATATTTCGACGCTGGGTTATTTTCAGGAGATACTCCCGCTTAGGCTGGAGTACCTATACACCCAACGCAAGTCAATTGAAGCCGTACACTTTATCGCGAATTTACCACCGTAAAATTTAGACACTTCTTTTGTCTAGATTAGCATCAACCCTCTCATCTCACCTTTTTCATGTCAGAAATTAACATAACTCCCGAAACCGAAACAGAAGTTATCTTCGTTCAACTTTTCTGTAGTCAACAAAAGACTAGAATAAAAGGATTGTTCACACGTACCAAGCTAACACTTCAAAATAACAATGAGATCCGAAACCGAAACCGGAAACCGAAACAGAAACAGAAAAGATGAAAGGACCCTTAGTGTTGGTGTATTTTATTGATCAATCACAATTAGGGGCTGTGCACTAATTATGAGCCGGTGCACCGGTGCACCGCGGTGGGGTGGTAAAGGTTCCAAATGGCCTGTCAAAAAATTGCTTATCCCCCCTTTTTGGCCTGCCAAAAAATCTTTGCCCCACTTCTTTGCATATGCCAAATTCCCAATTTGCTAACTTTAAATGGTCTAGATATATGATGCGAGCAGGACATTGCATATTTTTTTTTCGTTTCTGTAGTGTTTTCTTAAGCCTTTTTAGAGCGTCTTATATAAAAGATACCGTGGATATAATTTGAACACATACAGGGTGTCCCATAAAAATTTGAACTGTGTTTTAAAAAATAACTAAAAATGTAATCAACAATGCATCTAATTTGAATACCGGCAATATATTGGTGGATATGTGTGCAACTTGTTATGTTAATTAAATTAAAATATCTCTTTTGCTTGTTTGAGCATGACATATTATTGAAAATCGATGAAACTAGTTTTGTTTTATTTACAGCGTAAAAGAATCACAAGACATGGATGCTTTATCATCTGCCATTATGGTGTAATAATATATTGGACTTTTTATAGGAAAAGAACAGATGTTATTTGCAATATGAGCCCAGAAATATCGGTTAAAATAATTTCATTGAAGTTGTCTGGTGCAGATCATTATGCATTACTCTGGTCAAAAAGGACTGTTATATATGATTAATGGTGGCCTAGCGGAACGGGCACTGACTCATAATCGGAACGTTGCGGGTTCGAGCCCCGGCAACGCCATCGTGTTGTGCCCTTGAGTAAGGCACTTTATCTCGATTGTTCCTCTCCACCCAGGTGTTTAAATGGGTACCGGCATTCTTAAATGCTGGGAAGGTAACATACTCGCTGTAGAGGAGGTATAGCGATCCCCCTATAGCAGCATACATGGAGGAGTCTGGCCCAATCGCCAATGAAAGAGAGATGGGCACTCCGATCACTGTTTATACAGGATCGTCTCCTTTACCTTTACCTTACTGTGTAACTATACGTTATTACAATAAGCGATGCGAATTTTATTCAGGGTTGTGTGTTGTAACCAGAGATGCCACTTGGTTGCTGCAAAAAAAAATCAGGCAAGCGAAGCCATCTTGGATTTCTGGGCAAACAATATGTCATAACGTCAAACTAATTATATGTCAGATTAAAATCCATGGGGGGACTTACCCAAAAAATTGTCTTTGTAAACGATTTTAGGTGCTCTGGTCCCAAACTTTTTTTTCAAGATGGCGCCGGCATCTGGATTTCTGGCTAAAACTGATGTGGTAAATGTCAAAGTGATGTCAGATTTGAAATCCTTGTTGTCGACTTATCCGAAAAAGTGTCTTTGTACACGATTTTAGGTGCTCTGTTTCAATGCCGGGATTTTTGTGAGGGACATGGGGGCTATTTTTTTTTCTAAATAGACCATAGAAGTCAAACCTTACTAGCCAGCGAATGGTCACGGAATTGAGGTTTTTGACTATACTAGTATGTTTTTATGGGTATAGGGCATTGCCTAGTTAACGGAGGGCATTAAAGCTAAACCACTTGACGGATATTTGTTGTACTTGATATGAATCAAGAATAATGAATACATTACATGTAGGCTAAAAACTGAGTAGGTTGGGCAACTGCAAATGGTCGTGATATGATAAATGACAGATAACACCAAAAAAATGAAGAAATTATTTCCAAACCGTGTTAAGTCTACAACCATTATGTTTCTCATGATTCGGAATGCTGGTTAACAATATGCAGACTATTGTCTCATTTGGGAAACAAAGGCCCAACAAAGGTACAACAGTATTGTTACCTTGCGTTTGCTTTATAATCGTTCACCCAACTGAAACTATAATACCAGCTCATTGCAATATCGCACAGGTAAAACAGAAACATAATGTAGTGTGGATTTAACCAGAAAAGATCTGATTTAACATAGTTGAGCTGTTTTCGTTGAGTGTTATCTTGGTGTCATGAAGGTGACTGGGTATAGTGCCTTTAGTTTGTGTTTGTTTGAAATTGCTTAAACCCACCGAAAGTCATAATGAAGCAGCCAAAACAATACAAGGTTAAACATGGAAGTTTATAACAACCTATTATAATGACCTAAAGGAAAAATCATTTATGGCAACAATGAGCCTTGCATTGTAAGTCATGGTTAAAATGTGTTGAGTACCCACCCCACCCCCATAGGCCTACATAATATTACATACCGGTACCTTATAATATTTATATAGCACGGCTATAGCTATACATTTATAAAGTAGGTCCTATAGCGCTAAATTATGACAAATAGGCCTACATAAACCCGAACGCAAGTCTGAAGGGTGTAATGAGAATGCCAACCCGAGATGCCCGATGGGGGGGGGGGGGTGTCATTCAAAATTCACCTGGAGATAGGAGGGACAGAAAATTAAAATCCCCTCTAATAACACGTGAATTTTTCTAGGTTTGGACAGTGGATTTTCCCATGGACCTCATCCTAGGTAAATAAACAAACAAACAAACAGACAAAATGGTTTTCATAATCATGGAATCCATAGCCCCTATAAATTGAAATTGCAGGCTATCACGGGAGCAAATTTCCAAAACTTACCTCATTTACCAGAATTGGGGATTTGGGCTACCAAATCGCTGGTCAGGCAATCCTGGTTTTCAATGGAAAAGGGACCTGGTTGACAACAATTGAAATATCGATTAATTCAGCTGGTTGCTCTCGAGATAAAGTACTGATTTTGACATTTTCGGAGGATGAAGGGAAAAAGGGTAAAATAAAACGGAAATTCTGACAAAACTATAATATATAGACCCACACGATGTGCTTTACAGAGGTGGGAAATATCTTTCTTTAGCAAACTATATTAGTTTGAGACGCTAAAAATGAATTCTGTAAAAAGCTCACGGGCGAACTAAAGGCCTATAAAAATCAAAAATATCACACTAAAAGACACAATTTGATGCTTAATTTTAACACCAGGATTTAAAAAAAAAATGTTCATCCAAGCACTATGTTTTTATTTGACATTACTGAAGAAAAAAAAAAATTTGCTTTATATTTGACCGAGAAAATAAATTTCATAGCAAAAAGGTGCATCTCGGAATTGTGCTGATTTTAACATGTATCGATCGACTTTTAGCGCGACTAAGCAGAACAAAAGAATCGGTTGTCCTGCGTTTAGACTGGTTTAGGGTTAGTATTTATTATTGTTTGAGTGAGTTTGCACTAATGTGATAAAAATCACCACTTTTTGATTGATTCTTGTTACCTTTGTGCATGTTTCCTTTAGTATCTATTATAGATCCGCAACATCAAACATCTTGGGTATAGGCCTAAATTAGATATTTCTCAGTTGACGCCATTTAGGATAGGCAGGGGGGATAGGCCTATATGGTTTTTGCATGTGCTGCGCCGGGCAGGATTTTGTATGTGTTTCGCCATTAAGGGGTGCAATTTGGTTATGTAAAAATTTGCCATTAAGGGTGCAATATTTCAGAGGTGGTCGGACACGGGTGGGTAGCACTTTTGTGTGAGAGTAACCCCCCGGCTTGACCCCTTTTACATGATATTTGATAGCCATGAGTGCCCAAATGGCCATACTGTTGTTGGTGGGAAAAGATTAACCATTTAATCAGTTTCCTGGGAATAAGTTTTGACCATAAAAGGATAAAACCCAGACACATCTTTTCAAATGGAAAAACCCCAGAGTTTAATACTACAACAATTATCACATGTAGTGTTTACTTCCATGTGATTGATAACCGGCCTGAGAGTAACTTGTCTATATAAATTATTTCATATGTCATAAACTTTGGTTTTGATGTATCGGTGCTCGAGTGCTGTCTAAGGGCCGGTTTCTCAAAGCATAGCTTAAGGTCAGACTTCCGAAGCAATCATGCTTAAGCCCATTAGCTTTATAGACCAGTGCTGACAATTTCACATCATACATCACTTAGAAAGATAAAATGTATCCACATTGGTAGGGCTAGCTTGCTGGCTTAGGACCTATAGCGTCTAGTAATCAGTGGTCAAAATTTCCAAGGTAGGCAAAATTGAAAAATCATCCAGCTGATCCGATATAAATATTATTTTAGAGTACTGGAACGTATGCGTCAATTTTAATGCTAGTAAATGGGCCAAAATAAGGATTTATTTTTGTGACCTAAAAAGGTTAAACGGAAGATAAACATCGCCAATTCGGTCAATTTTGTCCTGGTATTTCGGCAGTCGGTATGCCACTATTAGTTATAGTCACAGCACGGGATGGTTAAGAAATTAGCACGTCCGAAGACAAAGTAGCCCGTCTCGGACGGGCGAACATCTCGGACGGGTTCTATTTTACACTCTGGTCCTTGATAACAGGTGACAAAGTAGGCTAAAAAAGAAATTTTGACACTTTTTTTTTCTAGATTTTTTTATTATTATAGTATTAAAGTATTATTTTAGGCATGCTTTCTTATACGTGTAACTGTAAAGCAACAATATATTTTTGAGTGGCGAAATCATCACAAAATATTAAGTAACTTTACTCAGCATAATTCAACCATTTCTGAGACGGTGCACCACTCTTCACAACATTCTTCGTGAATCCATTCTTTAATACTATTGAACGAGGCTCGCTTTTCCACATCTCTCAGTTTCAGGAAATCCAGAGCATCTAAAATGAATAACGAATACAAAAGTAAGAATGAGTTTTTGAAACACCGTAACATATCAATTTTATAGCCTATAAAATATGCATGTCAGGATAGAATATCCGAAGTTAAGGTATGCATCCTATTAGGGATGGAATCAAAACTCGACCGGCGGTACCGTCCGGGTTCTATTGTTCTATTTTTCACTTTCATATTTTTACCCGAAGTTATTACCCCCTTCCCCCTCTCGCTCTCTTACACTACCTAATTCCTATCAGGTACACTGCTGCCCAGCTACTTTGTAGCTACTCCAGAGTAGCCACGCAGATACTCTAGAGTACCAGAGTACGGTCAGCAATAGGATTCTGGAAGTGCACGTACGCTTTGTGCTTAACTTAAAATGACAAAAATTATGGACGGCCTCTTAAAAGTGTTTTACTTTGCAAGTTATTGTTCTATGGCCCGGCTCGATGGGTGATGCAAAATGAGCTTATGCGGGTGTAAAATTGAATACATGAATTCAAAACCCACCCAAGTTCATGGGAAGTGATTTTGAGAAGAAAAAAAACCTGTGTATCATTTTTAATTCCTTCAGTTAGATTTACCTGGTCAATACGGTATGTTTTACGTGCAAATGAGTGGGTTAATATAATAATGAATGTTTATGAGTGCAATGGTAAGAATATTTTCATGAGTTGAAAAATTGAATGTTCCATTCAACGAAGCGAAGTTGAGTTGAATGAAACATTCAATTTTTTCAACGGATGAAAATATTCTTTCCATTGCACGAATGAAAAACATTCATTATTTGTTTTATACAACATCTAAGTAGACCTTTGTCATTTGATTGGTTGATTGGGTGACGTAGGTCATAAAATAGTTTATTTATTGAATGACATGTGACCATCAATCAACCAATCAAATGACAAGGATCTACTTAGGTATGACGATTAGAATTTCAGGGACTTTGCGGGGGTTCATTTTAAATGCTGGACTTGGGTGGTTTTTTGAATCATATACAAAGACAACAATGTTGGAATGAGATTACCACTAGTAAGATGATACAAAATAAAGCACACAGGTATGTATAATGTTGATAAGCATACTGCCATGTAATATAAACCACACACTTTCCTTGATTAAACCCATTTTCTTTCAAAAGTCACTCTCCAGCAATGAATGTGTTACAAGTGGACTTTTATACATACTGGATTTCAATCAATGTGTTACAAGACTCAAATCCTGGACTTGGGTGGTTCTTTTATACATGCTATTTTTCACATGCTCAATAGACACAGAGGATGCATTTGATTTGTTCTTTCACACATATGACAGGCCTATGTATAGCAACAAGTTCCCATGCTTAACTCAATTTGGCCAAAGTATGGACTTGGGTGGGTTTTGTATTCATATATTCAATTGTTACCCCTTGGTAATTTTACATTTCCAAAGTCACAGATTATTTATAGGTTAATAAATGCATATCACTTGTTGAGAGTGAAATTGTACACAATAATGCACGCGTACTGAGATGTTGATGCGTCTAATGCACGAGCCCCGAAGGGGGAGAGTGCATTAGACGCATCAACATCTCAGTTGGTTTAATTTTGTGTGTTTGAAGTCATAATTAATTTACACTGATCATAATGAGCAAATATTGATTCATTAGATTTTTCTTATGGCAATTGTATATAGGAATTTCATGATGCATATTTTCTTCTATTTCTGGAAAGGAAATAAAATAAATAGACAGTCCCGCAAACATGACTTTGTTAACGAGAAAGGACTATTCAGTACAAATATATAAATTACGGTGAAATATTGATATATGGGATGATGTTAACACCACTTCTAAGTGTTCAAATACTTTTGGTGATTAGTGTTTAATGATGCATTTTTACCTCTAGCGTATACGCGGCAGGCATTTTCAAAATGGTATTGTTGCCATCCGGTGTCGCACTCTTTCTTTCCTCCAGTCCTATATGAAGATAGAAATAAAGAGGAAATTGTATAGAAATTAATGTAAAACTCATTGTTAGGCTAAACAAAAAACAAGTTTGTTTCCCGTAGACCACGCACAATATTTGGTCTAATGGTCAGGCTAAAAATGCATTTTTATTAATTTTTTCTCGTACATTTGGAGTCATTGGGTAGCTGTGACCAGCAAGTTTTGAAAAATAAACGACTGATAAAGAAGACTTAAAAAATATATGCTACATCGCCGCTAGATTATATTTACACGCAACATTAAGAGGTGTCAAGAGGGCGATCCGTGGTTTGAATTCCAGAGGTGTGTCTGTAAGAGACACAGCCATCAGAAATGGTCTTATTCTTATTGCGCGTAAACCATAAAATGGTCTTATTCTTATTGCACCAGAACGAAATTCAAATTTCGCGATATCTTTGCTAAACGATTTAATTTGCAAGAAATATTTTGTACATTAACATTATGTAGCCAGAGTATTCCAGTGATATAAAATTCTCAACTTTTTTTGAGAAAAGTGGGGGGATGAGGCTGTGGATCACGAAATGCCCTTTTAATGAGGCAATACAAACGATCGAATTTGGTGTTGAAATGAGCAAAATTTGTGTTACACCTTTTCAATATAAAATTAATTTTCTCATGAAAAGCATTAATTTACATTTTCAGTAAATGTCAGAAGAAAACTATAATGATTGGTACTGTATATTTTTTCAAACCCTGATGTTAATCTTAGGTGTGAAATTAGGTGCTTTTGTGGGAATTTCGGTTTTGATTGCACCATTTTTCATTACCGACTACCAATTTTGTCAAAATCAATTCACGAATGTACCCATGGATGGATGATTTTACAAGCCACAATAGAAATATCGATTATTTTTGCTGGTTATATCAGAAATGAAGTACTGGTTGAACATTTTGGCAGTCGCAAGTAAAAAAAGGAGGAATCAAAACGGAAATTCTGACCAAACTAGAATATATAGACCCACAAGATGTACCTTTCAGAGGTGGGAAATATCTTTCTTCAGCAAACTATATTAGTTAAGTTTGAAACGCTAAAAATTAATTCCGAAAAAAAGCGCGCGGGCGAACTTAAGGCCTATAAAAATAAAAAAATATTACATTAAAAGACACAATTTCATGCCTATTTTAACAAAGATAAAAAAAAAAAATGCATATCTAAGCACTATGTTTTTAACTGACATTTCTGAAGAAAAAATATTGCTTTATATTTGACCGATAAAATTAATTTCATAGCAAAAAGGTGTATCTCTGAATTGTGCTGATTTTAACATACGTGGCCGTTCTGACTGTTTCAGTGTTGATTCCAAATTGATAATGTTATTGATAATACATCTTTCATTATGTATTTTTCGGTCAACTTGCACGCAATTTACAACTTGCACAAAACATTACAACGCAGATATTTCCCGTCTTGTACAATGTCATCATCGTATTAATGTATACGTTATTTATTTGATGTCTCTCTAAACGTTCGGGTAATGTATACATAAAATGGTACTTCAATCTACTAAATGTGTCATATTTATGTAAACAAAGGAATAAACACAACTTATTGAGGTTTATGTTTTATATAGTACTTCCGCTTTTGTAGGCGGTCATTGTGGACCGTACTACTATGATATCATGGTGGGCCACAGCGACATTCGTCATCGGGCCACGGCGTTTTTAAAATGCGTAAAAAACAGCTTGATTTTAATGATAATTATTGCACATTCTAAGGAAGTCTAATTATCTTTTTGAAATAGCCGAGTGGGTGGGTTTTCGCTGAAATATTTAAAAAAACTGAAGCATCCTATGTATAAATTAATATATGAATATTAACTGTACAACATGTATAACGGTTCGTGATACCTAATTATGGTACAGTTGGTGTCGTTTAGGATGCAGAGAATTTTATTTCAATTTTATATACGTCAAAATATTTTTTGAATTTAGTGAAAATAAACGCTCACAAAATGATGAAAAATTTATGTCATTTTTACACAGAACCCCGATAAAGATTATATCGTTTTTATGGTATTCTAATCTTCCCTTTTCTAAAATTATCTTGGAGGTTCTATGCAAAAATCTTGAATAAACTGGCGGAAACCCAACGTCTATACGCCGGGGACTATAGGCCTACAAGAAAATGGCAGGCTCCCTATACATTGCTCGGACCGATATACCAGTAACTGCAGTATGAATTGAAGACAAAAACTGCCCTTTCCAAACGTCACAAAGTAGGTCTATGCTTGTCAACTGCAAGGTGTATTGGGACAAAGAATGGGACTCCATCTTACAACTCAATATGCTGAGTTCTGCACCAAGAAGGGGATTTGCATGGTTGAATGATCAAGAATTTGGTACACATTAGAGTATGTGTTCACTTGGTGAGGACGTCCGACAAGGCCCGTAGAGCTGGCAAAGTATTTGCTCGCGGGCAACTCAACCCAAACCTCCACGTGGTGTCGGATGGATAACGCTAACTTGGGCTCTGGGGACCAGGCTTGGATGCGAGGAAGTCAAGCTAGCGTAGGTTCATGCAAAGTAATTTGACCACGTTTTAGCCCTTCCTCGGCTGACTCAGCCTGGGGTGGCTCTGAAGAGACACCGTTTGGTTTTTTACCACGTCGACAAGGAAACAAATTCGGATTCATCGTACGAGCATACAGCAAGAGATTTACAACGAGCTAGGCATGAAGAAGATAGAAATAACAAAGGTGCAGTGAAGCAGATAATTATGTATTGTGACTGAATGGAGTTATACAGGTGCAACTTGACAAAGGAGTGAGTACTGGCGCAAATAACCGCAGTAGTTGAAAGCGCCATACAAATCAACCAAAAACAAAACAAACAAAAAACTTGGTGAGGATTTTAAACTGCACTCAACCACATGGGTTTTGCATTAGTAACAAGCCATGAATCAACTTTTCTGACAAGCATAGGCCTACTGTGTGACTTTTGAAAAGGGCAATTTTTGTCTTCAATTTGGGCTCATTCAGCCCTGAAGTCATGGACATCTTTCATTTTCACACAACACTTAGTAAACATATATATAAGACATATAATTATTTCAAAGTTAGTTTATTGGTACAAAATGAAACCTTACAACGTTATGACGAAATGTTGGGAGGGGGGACTTATACTTGTGCTGTGTTTATGTATTGTGTGCAGCACGGTACACGTATTGTTGTATTTCTATTCTATTGCCGATAAATGTTGGAGTTGCCTGTAGCCTATATGTTTAAAATTCGATTTGGCTACCGATAAGTCATGTGGTCCAATGGATTAGCGCACTGGACTTGAGTATGTAACTGCGGCGTGGGTTCAAGGCCCACCTCTGCCGAGCTGAAATTCCCATTTTTTTTTAAAATTTCATATAATGGGACTGGGCGAATTTATGTATCATGGTGGGTGTGTTTACCACTGACATCACAATACCATCCTATCACTCGAGACCGAGCACTGCATGTATAAAGCTACCTACCAACTTTTCTTAGCCCTACTTAGAGAATACTTACCATCCCGACCATGGCATTTGTCTTTTCATCGCTTGTGCATTGAACGCCTCCTCATTTGTCTTTTTAGATGTTGCATCTAAGTTTAAGGGAAAAACAAAAGGATTTTTTCAAATCGTTATTAAATGAAGGTTCAACCCGTATTGAGTCTTATGGTAAATCCCCAGTAATGTTTAAAATGTCGTTTTCTGAGCAGCCCTGTATCTTATTAACCTGCATCCTAGTGGTAGTGACGAGGTCCGTAAAACTGGTATACTGGTGCATGGTGCTAGTCCGACGAGTAGGACTCAGGGTTATATATAGCTAGCCCAAGTTGAGTGCCGGTCGGCACCGGTTACCCCCGACCGGCACCGACCAGCGTGGCTATAACCCTGAGTAGGACCTGTTTTTAGTATTTAAAGTGGAACAGTGCAAGGAAAAGGCTGTTTCCTGGTAAAATTGAGTGAGTGGTGAATTTGGGGAATTGTCCTCTGTTGGTGGATTTTATACGCAAAGGATATCATTAACTCAAGTCAACAGTAGACTTCGCTGAATAGTGATCAGGACAAGTGAATCAGGATATACATCAGTCGTCCAGAACAGTGTGTGCAACAGAGCTTTGTAATCAACAAGAAGAAGAAGGCTGCTGGAAAAGTACCAGTCCAGTGTAATTCTAAATGATTTTATGTATAAATGTTCATTTGTAAAATTTTACTTTTCATTCAAGATTTAGATTTGGTTAGCTTATACAAACAGTGTGTTTTGTTGTGCATTCTGAAGTGAATTTGAGTAAACATGGTCAAAGGTGTTTTTGGCCTTGAGTCAATAACGACTCGTAACAATCCGCATTTACAAGCCCAAAATATGACACAATCAATTGTGTTGATTATAGTTACCAGTATGCTTTGACTATATTCAATACGTATTTATAAATACGCACGTAACCACCTCCGCGCTGCCATAACGGCTTGTAGACTGTAAGTCTCGAAGTGACCTTCTACATTGCGGGTGGTCTTCCTGTACATTTGAATGCGAAGGCGGTAAACAACGCGAGACTGTGCAGCAAAATTGTCTATTTTGTTCTACTTTATGATTATATTGTAAACGTTTCCGTCGATAAATATTTTTTCCGTCGACAAATACTTGTTGGAGGTAATTGTTTTCTTTTGAGTAGTTAGATGTGATTCAAGCGAATATATAAACAAAAATAAAATATGTACCGTAAATTGGGTGACTTTGGCAAGGTAACTTTTTTTACAAGTCGACACAATATTAATCTATATATCAAAAAGTTAATTTCATTTCGGGAAAAAAGACATGTTCAACAAAGAGACAATTCCAGGCAGCTACCATATATTGTTTACCGAGTATTCTTGTGATGAGTTTACAAGAAGCGCTCCGTCAAGTTGAGAGTTCAGCTATACCATGAGATATATTTACATTCCGCAAATTGAAACTCGCTTTAAAATGCATGTATACTGTAATAATGCCGGGGGGGGGGGTACTACCCACAGAGGAGTAAGATAAGACAGCGCGTACCACCAGTCAAAGTCCCCGTGTATTGTATGCTACCAGTTCTCGCATATTCATGAGGGCCGATTGTTCGATCGTGCGGTGTCAAACAATCACGCCAGCGCTGCGTGCCTTCGCGTATACGCGATATAGCGTTGCGTGTTTTCGCGATTACGCAATAGACCATGAAAATACGCGGTAATTGCGTAGCAATCTCGCCTGTCGCATTTCATGGAACAATCGGCCCTCATTATCGGATGAGGCGGAGACTTTGACTGGTGGTACGCGCTTTGTCTTATCTTACTCCTCTGTGGTACTACCACTTTGGAGGTGACGCGTATGTAGGGCTGTTAAGACCCCCTTCTCAGCATCGCTGTCACGCAAAGAACACATGATCTGTCACCCAAAGACCCTGCCTTTTCCATCTCACCTGTCACCCCAGCACCTTTCATTGTATGACTGATATTGTTACTTATTTTGAAATAACAAAGTCTTTGAAACACTAGAAATTCAATCGGCTTCTTTTGGCTCTCACCCAACGATCCATATTCTCATCCAATGCCCCTAATTTAGGTCCAAACGGTCCGTCTCTCACTCAATGACCCCATATTTTGTACATTTTGCTCTTACCCAATGCCAAAAATCGTGCTATCACCCAATGACCCCATATTTTTATTTTTTGCTCTCAACGAATGCCCCTTTCTGTTAAAGTGTCAGCCCTACACCTATATCCATTTTATATTGAATTGAGACCCCTATTATGTAATCATTTCTACCACTTCGAATACCCCATTGTTTAAAACTACCTATCATAAGAGCACCGTCCAACTGGTCCATGGTTCAACTCTATTCAGTCACTTTTGTAACACTTAGACAAAAGTGGCCCAAGCGGTTTTAAGACTAGGTTACATAATTGGCCATATCTTCACTTGTATACCATCGATTTTATTGTAACAAAGCTTATCTTGATGTACATATTATTTGATATCAAACCAAAAAATAAGCGGCATACTTGTGTCATTCTATTTTAAAGATTGTACAGGTTTTGTTGTTACACCCTGTATAATAATATTTACCTGTTAAATAACCCGCAACCATGGATAATACCATGCTCCCCAAGAAAAGTGTCAACGAGATCTTCATGATAACAATCCTATAAAACAAAATCAATAGCAAGCATTGGTAAAACTGTCAGACTTATTACCGGGTACATTTACACTGTACGCACACCGACATCGCCTGGTTAATAATCACATTGTACAGCAGAGACACTAATATCAATACCCGGGATCGATACACGTGAACGTGCTATGCACGATTTGATATTCAGGCGATACCGGGGTAGAAAATGATGAATGTCTCCCGTATTTTTTTTATTCTAAAGAAGCCATATTTCGATGCTTGCACTTGTGTTGAAATGATATGATAGTCGTTAGCTGAGAAAGAACCGTGCGTATATACGCCGTAGAAGTGACGTCATAATCGGATTAACTACCATAGCAATAGATGAATACAATTTTTGAAGAGACCGCCCTGCACTACAAACAGATTGCACTAATCAACTGTGTATGTCAGCAAACATAGATTGAATACAATAACGCTCATTTCAAAGATACTTATCTTACAGGTGCGAGTGATCAGCCTTTCTTTGACATCTATGGTTCAATGCATCGGTACCGCGTGAACGTTGTAGTGCAGGGCGGTATATTCTAAATTGTATTCATCTATTGCTATGGTAGTTAATCCGATTAACTACGTCACTTCTACGGCGTATTGAGCTCAAAAACTAACAAAAATTCTGATTTTATATGTGCAGAACTATAGCGCAGCGTAAGCCACTGGTGGAGGCAGTCTAAAAGCATATGACCTCATAGCGTATACCATGTTCACTGACATCTACAGAGGTCAATCACCAGGCTATTGTCAATAGCCTTAGTAGGATGTCCCTCGGCCCATTATACGTCTCAAAACTATCAAACAGATCGGAACAAAATGGCCATGCGTGGCTGTGGATTCAACCTACCATGGCGATTTCTGCCATGAAGATATCGGGGCGATGACACTGTGCTACGCGTATTTATACACAAATATAATACTCTTAAAAATGATTTTACACAATTCGGGTCGGTCAAGAGGTCAATAAGCGTGTATGTCTGAGTAATTATACATATTAATAGCTATTAATGGGAGCATCACTTGATCTAAATTACAGCTGATGGCAAATGGCTATTTCATATCTGCAATTATGTTACATAAATATCAAGTAAACAAGTTATAAACATGATGAAAGTATAACTCCCCTGCTCTAATAGTATACAAATATATACTGCCATGAGAGGTTCTGGTTAAAACTATGGGCCCGAGGTGAGATCAATAGTACTATTTTCCTGAGGGCGCAGCCCCGAAGGAAAATAGTATTAATTGATCTCAACGAGGGACCATAGTTTTAACCAGAACTTCGAATAAAGGCAGTATATATTTGTTTTATATACTTCATTAATATGTTCTTTGTTCATTGATTTGTTAAAAGAAAATTATTTGACGTTTTGACTCTCCCGCTTCTATCCTGAGTGAACAGCACGGCTAATTTAAGCACAACCTACCCTTCAACAAATCGAATAGCCTAAAATCGGGCTAACCAATTACAGCAGCGCGAAATGACGCCATGGCAGTTTCGCGTGCGTGAACTGTTCCGTCGCATCGAATGCGCGCACGCGGAAGGCATGGTCAAAAGTACTATTTACGGCTTGGAGGTACTATTTACGGCTCATCCGGGACATTGAAAATACTATTTACGGCTTAGAGGTACTATTTACGGATAGGAGTATTGATGGTAGAACTATTTTTGGTCATGTGATCCACTTTTAACCAATCAATGAACAAGAATATATTAATGAAGTATATAATATGTTCTAATATGAAATTATTTGTTTGTAATTAATTGTTGTTTAAAAGCTGTTTAAGTGACATAATACAACACAATGTTCATTACCACCGTGCATTTGGTGGTGCGTTTGAGTAGATCCAGCCATAGCATGGCATATGCAGTATTTTATTCTGATGAGAGAATAAAACTTGTTAAGTTTTACATGTTTTATTTCAAGAGTTCAGTCAGAAATTCGTTGTGCGATATTTTGAATGTTAGTCACTCTTGACACCCCCGTCATCGAGCACACATACATAAGTTAAGTTGCTTTCAAACTTATTAGAAAATTACAGGAAGGGTGAATAAATGATATCTGAAAAATTACAGTGTTTTGTCGTACCATCGCAGAATGCGTTCCATTTTCTACATGTAACTATTTTCATGAGACACCTTGTACAACGAGCAAGCTATCTCTCGCCGTCGTATTTTTTTTTCGGCGGAGGCACTAATTTGTTATCACCTCAACTAAAGTCATTCCTTGTGGACCGTGAATGTAAAAACTCAATCAGCTTTTTTTCTTATTCACCACGACAGTGATTTTTTTAGAAATCGGAACGTAAACAAATAAACAAATAGCATACATCAACGTGAATCAAGGAAACGCAATACCGGTATTCGTCGGCTATAATACACAGGTTACAGGTTGTGCGCATTTGGACAAAAGTGCCCTTAAAAGCACCCTATTTAGGCAAATTTTGGTGCATTGTGTGAAAAATTGTTATACTGATGAGTTGCAAAAAGTAGGTATAAAGGAGTCAGCATCCGCAAGTCTTCCACCGGTGGCACATCCTTGTACAAAAAAAAAAGACCCGAAGACCCCCTGGTCCTGGTCCCCCATATCTGCTTGAAATCCTAGTTCCGCCTTTGGAGGGCCCCCATGGTACTTTAAGAGCAAGAAAAGAGCACGAACTACTTCTTGTAGTTGAAAATTAAATTCTAATGAAAAAAAAATAGTGTTAAGTTCAAATAGAACTATTAGCAGTCCCAGAACAACGCCAAATATGGATTAAAAGACCTTTGACCCTGGATGTACAACAGCATGTTATGATCTGATGGGAAACTGTGCACATCAACAAACACCATTTCTATCAAAAAGGCAACGTCTGATATAATTTGAAACCACATAAATTACTAGAGTTGGTTCTTCTCTTGGATTTGGACCAAGCTTTAGAATATCGAATGTTGCGTTTTGAAATAAAACAAACCAGAAATTTATCACCCATTGTAAAGATATAGCACATGTACCGAATACATGTACATACATTGGCTGACCTTGTGGATTTCCTGGCCCAGCCATGCTAACCACATAAGGAGATTATACGATTAACCTAGTGCAGCTATTGTCATAGCAGGGTATTATTATGTAATACTCCTGATCCATATTTGGCGTTCTCTTGGACTGATTAGCAAGCAAGGCAAAAAGATATAGGTCAGAGCTGTTATAATAATAATCTCCACACAATCACCGCAGGTTCACTACCGATTGATTAATGCACGTCTAGAACAACGATGCCACACACCCGCGCTTACTATTTCCACGGTACATCATAAAAATAATATACAGATAAATTTCACTAAAAATTTGCACCATTAGATTCTCAGGGGGGGGGGCATGGGAGTTTTGGTCAGGCAGAATTTTTTTTTCGCCGCTGATGGCGGCGAATTTTTTTTTTTGCCTCCGAAGGCAGAAATTTTTTTTTCGCCGCCTTCGGCGGCGAAGTATTTATTTTTCAATTTTAATGTATAAATTTATACAAAGTTGGATGGGGAAATTTTTTTTACTCATCAGTGAGGCAAACATTTTTTTTCGTCACACTAGTGGGCAAGTTTTTTTTTTCGTCTCACTAGTGGGCAAAGTTTTTTTTTTCAAAAAACCTCCCATGCCCCCCATGGAAATCTAATGGTTCGCCCCTTACTGAAGGCTTATGTTATGAATAAAAATTCCTTTAAAAAGGAACAGAGCGAGCAAATGAGGAAGTGTTAAGATAAAGGTGTAGTTATTTTATTGTTTGAAATGTTTCTATAATTCGCATCGATCATAATGACTACGGTACTTAGCCCATGATCTTGCAATGAGACTGTACTCAGTGTATGGACAGTGTAGCCTATTATTTTGTCTAATCGTTTTGACTATTTAATTCTGACCATTGTGATTAAAACAGGCTTTCAGATTGGTGAGCTATTGTGTATCAAGTGATAAGACCGGGCACGTATAATAAAAATACACGGGATAATTCATGACAGCCTATTTACTGGCAAAAGGTGGGCCAAATAAATCTTAGTTGATTCTTGAACACAATTTAAGCAGGAACCTTGAGGCAGAATTTGAATACATATTATCCTGTAACGTTTACTTAGCCTAACAGTCAATGAACGTTCATTGTTAGCATAAGAAGTAGCTTTGGGTATCCTATGTTTATGAAAAAAGTGTTTACAAACGTATATATACATTTACTTGCTAATACACTGAAAGTCTAATAGAAATGAAGGATAATGAACAATTACAGAACATTTATTGTTGATTAAAGTAGCTATGGGTATACAATGTTTACAAAATAAGAGCATTAATGTTTTGTACATGAAGTTAACGTCTTTGCTACATAGCTAGTTGTTAATACATCGAAAATGTGACTAGAGATTTACAATTTGATGACATTCAAAATAATTTAGTATTGTAGAATTTCAACAAATTACAGAACTTTCATTTGTTGACATACTAGCAATATTGTTAACAATGTTGAAAATCATGTTCATAAGGCTGCGATCACATAGAAGTATACGGTATACGATTGTCACTATACGCTATTCGGTATACGCTATAGGGCACGGCGGGTCACATAGAGTAGCACGCGTGCCCTACTTGGTCTTTTGGAGCCGATCAAATAGACCGAGACTGAGTAGGCACATAGACAAAACAAAAAGAAAGAATGGAATGGGTACGACAGCACTTTATAGTGCGACCTCTGTTGTGGTCTTTGAGTAGCCGCAACTAAAAAAAAAAAAAAAAAAAAAAGGGGGGGGGGGAGGTCATCGGGTATGACTTAAAAAAGGGTCATCGGGTATAGTCAGCTTCAAAACAGGGGGCCTATTGACAGGCACATACCGTCACTTCCAAAGTTGAGCGACCCTTCCCCCGGGGGTTATATTGGTACAAAATGGTACATTCCAACGGTATACGCTGCACGAAAATCGAACACGCACGATTCCCACTATACTATACGCTGGTATACGGCATTTTCGTTGATTGATAGCCCGGGTTGATAGTATAACAAGTAGGCCTACATATGAAGGCATGTGATGAAATTGCAATAAAATCAGGGGCTTCGGAAGATGTTAAAAAAAAAAAAAGGGGGGGGCAATGGTACTTGGCTCAAATTATTGGAGCTTATGGGGGGGGGGGCAATTTCCATAGCCACCAAAATTATTGGGGGCGGGCAGGGCCGGATTTACAAGAGGTGCAAAATCGCACTTACCTATTGAATAGCAAAATTCGACTTCAATTTGGGCTAAAACAGTCTAAAATTCTTCGCGCGCAAATGTCCTAGTAAAATCAAACAACTTTGCCACTTAAGTGCAGATGCCTTCCTCGTGGCATGGTGCGTTTGGGGGCCTCCAAATTTTGGCCTGGCCCAGGGCCCCAAAAAGGTAAATCCGGCCCTGGGGCGAGCCCCCTGGGCCCCCGGTTCCGGAGCCACTGAAAATAAATACAAAGGAGCTATTGGTTCTAACCTTTTCTACGTCAAATTGTTTATGAACACCTGTACACAAACAAATTGCAGGTGCCACATCCGAACCTAACGGTATACGCTGCATGAAAATCGAACACGTACGATTCCCATATATTACTATACTATACGCTGGTATACGGCCTTTTCGAATAGCGCCCTCTGATGTGACCCGGTAGTATGAAATTACGTTGTTCGATTTCAGCTATACGCATGCACCTGCAAAACTTGCACCGTATAGCCGAATAGTATACTTCTATGTGATCGCAGCCTAAGCGTAACATCCTCTATACATCTATTTATTAATGTTCATAAACGTATAACAATTTGATACATCTATGTCTTAATGCTCATAAACGTAACATCCTCGATACATCTATTTATTAATGTTCATAAACGTCCTTGATACATCTATTTCTATTTCAATGCTATTTTATCTCCGTGTTCTGACAATAAATTTGACCCGAATAACATTTGTAAGAGGTAGAAACCTATCAGGCGGCGAGTGGCATGATAGAGCCGGCAACTTGTGACACCGCCCGGCCGTATGACATTTTCCAATATACTCGGTTAATTTTGTGGGGTTCATTATCGAACCCCAACGGTTTTAGCTTGTATTTATATTATTTATTAACATAGGCCTATTTGTTTGTGGTATTTCAAGCGTTTTAAAATTTCAAAATAATGCCATTCAATTACACGGTTGACGATGGAAATTTACTGAATTTAGAGAATGCACTGCGACCACCACCTGAAACCTACGGTATCAAAATAGTATTATTAACTAATCCCATAACTGTTCAAATATTTATAATATGTTAACATGTTTTAATGTCAACAACAGCCCTCACTTAACAGACATTAATTTTCAATCGGCAGGATCCATAAGTGCTAAAGTAAATATATTTTCTCTTATCGCCTGCCTAAGTTTCCCCATTTAAGGGGTGGGGTATGAACGTTTGGACAGTATTTATTGTGGGACATTAGAGCACATCAGACATGTTGAATTGCATTCTGAACACGAAGAATGTCCTTTTGATATAAAATAATTTTGATTTTTTGAAATTCGCAAATGATGATTTTTACTTAAAGTGTATGTAGGTGGGATGAAAAAGCCGACGATCAATTGAAAATGTTCGTATTGAAGATATGGATCTTTTTCCCCAAAACACAAAAAAATTAGGTCATTTTGGGAAAAAATCCATATCTTCAATATGAAAAGTCAAAATTTTTCAATTGATCGGCTTTTCCTCCCAGCTACATACACTTTAAGAATATGTCATTAGATTTATATAATTTACTTCGAGGACTATTATATATCAAAAATATGAAAAATATCAAATTTTAATCATTTGTCATAAAATTTGTATTACATCGTGATTTAAAAAAAATGAAACTTATTTGATATCAGAAAGACATTCTTCGTATTAGGAATGCAATTCGATATGTCCGATGTGCTCTCATGTCCCACAAAAAATACTATCGAAACGCTCATTCCAGATCCCTTCTTTTAATTTACTCAAGGTTGTGTTTGTATAAATAATTCAGTTATATAAACACAGCCTAGTGAAAAGGACATGTTGACATAAATTAATTGACTGTGTGGTTATAGTACCATTAACAGATTCTATACGCTATAGCAGAACAACAAGCACATACAGGCAAGTACTGTGCCAGTATCAATAAAACTATAATGAGGCTATTAATGTAGCCCAACTGTACGTACAATCTGGCAATACCGCTAAATCTTAAAGAAAAATATATGTTGCAATTTTCGGATTTGCATAAAAGTAATTCTAGTTCATCCAAGTTGTAAAACAATTATTTCTTTTAATACAAACACATTCCTTGGTAAGACAGCTTTATAGCACTGTTTGAATATCAACATGAAGTAGTAATGACAAATTTAAATGTACACTATCGCCTCTGTATGTACAGTAGTTTCCTGATTACACAGACAGCACGATTATTTTATTTTTATTCTGCAACGCTGTGAGGAAATAAATAGGCCAAAACATAATTGGGAATACTAAAGCCTATTTCGTCAATTACTACAGGCAAAGTTCAAACATACAAATTATCCGGTATAGTTCAATTACGAGTAAATTGTTTGATCATAATTATTAATAGTTACTAAAACAATAAAATAACACTAATTACAAAACAAAGTGTTTTGATGACTTGAATAACTTTTGCCCGGAACTTTTGCAATTATTTCAAATCATTTTTATTATCATACACACTATGCGCACAACTCACATTGAAGACTAACTATGATACAAAATGCATGTACCGGGTGTCCCAAAAAAAGGTTACATGTAGATTTTTGAAAACAATCTAAGTTAATGTTAACAAATATAAATGTCCTTTTCATGACATAATGTATGTACCCTCTACTAGTACCCCTGTGAATGTCAAGTTCACAATGTGCGTATTTAGCTCGCATTCCACACATTCTTGAGCAAGCTGTTTATCATGTTTACGTGACATAATGCAACACGAGGTTCGCTGCCCGCACATGGCACACAGTGCATATGGCGGGTCATTTGAGTAGGTCTAGTCATAGCATGGCAGGCGCAGTATATTATTTTGTTGAACAGATAATTAAACTTTTCAGTTTTACTTCTAGAGTTCGGTCAGAAAATGGACAATATTCTGACAGTATATAACACAGCAGCGATTTCAACTAAACAAAACCCAAACAAAGCCTAAATGCAAATTGTTATTAATTTTATTATGTTGATGGCAGGAGATGCAGCGTGCAGAAATGCCTTCACCAAAAAGTGTTCCTCTCTAACCATCATTATTTTTACTAACAAGAGTCAAGAAGCTCTATAAGATATTTGCAATATTTAATTGTCAACGTGGTTCTTTAGTGAAAAAAGTTTTTCAACCATGAAAAAAAGGGAGAAATAAAAATAATTAGAAAAATAGTGCACAAAGATGTGCGATATTTTGATGATTAGTCACTCTTGACACCCCTGTCATCTTGCGCTCATAAGTTAAGTTGCTTTAAAGATACGGTGTTGAAACTTAGCAGACAATTACAAGAAGGATGAATAAATAATACGTGAAAAAATGACAGTGTTTCGTTGTACCATCGCAAAATGCGGTTCATTTTCTACATGTAACCTTTTTATGGGACACCTTGTATTTCAACATAACTCAGTACGAAGTTTAGATCAAAACACAAATAGTGATTAAATTCATCAACCAATTTACTCATTTTACACCACCATGAATCACACAATGTTGTTTCACTTAAACTACTTTTCTTTAACCCTCTCCACGCGGGTGTTGACTGCAGACGACAATTCATTTCTTTTTAATTCAAAAACTTCAGAATAATAATTTTCATAACCATATTTGGAATCAGCATAAAAAATGCATTAGAAATGAGTACAAACAAGCCTAGTATTGGTTCAGTGGTTCTTAAGATAGCTCTGATATTTTGATAAAATATCTCAAAACTTTAGACTTTTTATGCTGAAGAACAAAATAAATAAAGTTTCAACTCACACTTGCTAGAAGTTAAAGACGAATATCTCAATTTCTCGACCTCTCTCTGTTTGGTGGTGCTGGTTCGTTGGCGAGATGGTTACAGCGGTGGAATGTCCAGGCCATAGCAGGTACTCCTATTTTTATAGAATTTTGGGACTAAATTTCGAAAGTTTGCATCAAACCTATTAAAGTATTTCCTGTCCATGAAAATTTAATCCCAGCCATAAAATCCATGAAATAAAAGAAATAATAAAATAAACTGAAGACCGATTTAAATATTTTCTGTCCATGAAAACTTAATCCTAAATCAAAATGAATCAAGTAGAACGAGAAATTAATAAACGGAAGTAGTGCAAAATCACATTGCCATTCAACTCAAGAAGAAACACAACAATTAAATTGTTATTTGTTCAGGAAATAACCTTGCAACCAAGCAGTTAAAAGATAATTTGTCACGATGACAATAGGAGTCATGGTCAAGACAGCGATTAATATACAGCTTAAGGAATTAACCTATAGGCCTAAATCCCTCAATGAAATTTTAGAAAAAAGCTAATTTGTATGTTTACATGAAGGACAGACCAATTTATCGTGAATTCAGTTTCATGTTCTTCTTCAAGTCATGAACTGATCTAAGCCCCGGTGCAGATAATTCCCGACTTACGCAATTTCATCATCACATCAGTGTCTTTATAATTTGTTTGAAACCTTTCCCAAACGTTCGTGCTATTTATGCATAAAACGGCTAATCAATCTTTACAAAACGCGTCTTTTTTTAGTAAACAAAAGGCTAAGATGGCATTATGAGATTTATCTTTTATCATTACACTCCATCGCTCAACTGCCACGGTGGCCGAGCGGTAAAGAGCGATAGATTAAGCATACTGCAGTTACTGTCCGTTTTCCTATACACAATACACAGTGCTCTCACCATTGACGCGCGACCTTTACAAATAGTGTATGTTAGAAGTATATTGCATTTGCCTAGTTAACATCACTGTGTGAAAAATAACCGGCCAATATTGAAACTATTCTCCAAACTTCTAGCAAATATATTTCTCTAACATGACCTAAAATTACAGCTAGGTTAGATGTTCAGAAATAGTCGCACTTTCGTAGAATATGAGTGAGGGCAAAGCATAGCTAGCTCATAGCTAGCCAACTCCCCGTGTTAATTGAATGGAGATTTGACCGAAAATATTGAGCTATATTGGTAACGGACCGCTCCGTTCTGAAGGATGCCACAAAAAAAAACGGTACAAGCTACATTTAAACTATTCTATGAAATTCTAGAAAATATAGTTCTGTAGCATGTCCTAAATTTTTAGCTAATTTAAGTGTTTGGAAATAGTCGCACTTTTGTGTTTTAGGAAGGATATGTAAACGACAGATAACACCAAAAATATGAAGAAATTATTTCCAAACCGTGTTAAGTCAACAATCATTATGTTGCTCATTTTCAAGAATGCTGGTTAACAAAAAGCAGGCCATCGTCTCATTTCGTGAACAAAGGTCCACATACCATTGTTTCCTTGCGTTTCCTTTATAATCAGTTACCGAACTGAAGCTGTATTATAGCACCTCATAGCGTTACCGCACATATAAAACAGACACATGTGCACAACCAGAGAAGATCCGATTTAATCAGTTGAGCTGTTTCAATGAGTGTTATCTTGGTTTAATAGCTTTTAATGGGGTTTAAGTCCTGCAAAGGTCGAGATGAATTCTACTGTAGACATGACTGCATCATGGATATTTCAACACTATATGTCCCCATTCTTTCTCAGAATGTTTTGTACATGTATGTGAAATAGCTTCAACAATGGTTCGCTGCATAATGGTAAAAATAGCCTTGACTCAAAAAAAGGGCGAGAGGTACCATATTTACGGATTCAGGCTAAATTTAAAATTGATATAAAACGTTCGTTTTTTGATCGATTACAAAAATTAATTTTTGTCGTATAAAGAAATTGTATCTGGCGTGAATTACGCTAAATTTTTTTATTCCTAGGGCTCTTTGACTCCTTCAAATAACTTTTTTAATGATAGAGTTAATCCCCTGGCCCTCTATAATTACGCATACAAGATCGACCCCCTTAAGGATACGATGCATGATTTACCGACAAGTGACTCATTTCGGAATGCGATCATGAATTTTGAAGAAAAAAAGTTTCCACAGGCTTCGTTGGGATTCGAACCAGCGATTCGAAACTTCCTTTGATTACGCGTCTAGCGCTTTACCGCTCGGCCACGGTGGCAGTTGAGTGGAGGAGTGTAATGATAAATGATAAATCTCATAATGCCATCTTTAGCCTTTTTTTACTAAATAAATACGCGTTTTGTAAAGATAGATTAGCCGTTTTATGCATAAAGAGCACGAACGTTTGGGAAACGTTTCAAACAAATAATAAAGACACTGATGTGATGATGAAATTGCGTAAGTCGGGAAATATCTGCGTCGCAATGTTTTGTTTTGGTTTTAGGAATTTGACCTTAAAATTTACGACTTCATGACATTATCATTCGAAATCAACAAAAGATATTTCAACAGTATATGGCCTCATTCTTTCTCTAGAATGTTTTGTACATGTATGTGAAATAGCTTCAACAATGGTTCGCTGCATAATGGTAAAAACAGCCTTGACCTAAAAAAGGGCGAGAGGTACCATATTTACGGATTCAGGTTAAATTTAAAATTGAAATAAAACGTTTGTTTTTTGATCGATTACCAAAATTTATTTTTATCATCTAAAGAAATTGTGTCGTCTGGCGTGAATTACACTACAGTTTTTATTCTTAGGGCTCTTTGACTTCCTCAAATAATTTTTTAATGATAGAGTGAATCCCTGGCCCTCTATAATTACGCACAAAGATCGAGTCCCCTTAAGGACAGGACCATCAAGGGGATAATGATTTGAAGTAATATGACTTTAAATGTGGACTAAATATTAAGTAAAGTAGGTAATGGGGAAACGCATCCTGCACACGAACAAATAAACACAATGGGGAATGATTGCTCGCTACAAGAGGAAACTGAATATATTTAATAAGAAAGAATTATCAGTTTACAAACCCAAAGTGTTACAATTTTGTGTTTATTTGTTCTTGTGCAGGATGCGTATCCCCATTACCTACTTTTCATATATACTGGGGAAACGATTAAGCATCATTAATGATCTCCTTCACTTGTGTACTTGCGTAATATTTGTTTGTGTGTATTGTATACCACGACTGCTGTAACATTAGACCCAACTTTAACCACCGTTTATCAGTGGGAGCTGGTAGCCTAATGGATAAGGCGTCCGTCTAGAGATCGGAAGGTCGTGGGTTCGATTCCCATGCCGTCACATTCCCTTGCTTTTTTAAGTTGGGTTATGTGCCGGTCGGGATTTGTGTTTATTTGTTGTCATGTTTACTTGTAACACTTTGGGTTGGTAAACTGTTAATTCTTTCTGACTAAATATTAGCCAATGATATAACAAAGGCACTTTGTAAATAAAAAAAATCAGAAATAATCAACTTAAGGGTAGACGAGGTATTGTTGGTCGAAGCAACCTAAAAATCGATTTTCATTATCCAGATCAATATATTATTGAAAAATAACACCTTGATGGTTTGCAAATTTTCATTCTACAAATCGTATACTTTGCAAACTTGCTTAATTTATTTTTGTTAATGAGTTATGTACGTTTTACAAAAGTGTTGTTGTTTCAGCCTTCTTTACGGCGTAACTCAAGAACCGCAGCACCTATAAAAGTATATCTGTGATATTTTAATTCTTCTATACGCTCGCTATGAATTGAGCAATGCAGTTTTTGCCAAAGCTCACTATCATTCGTAAGATGCTGTGAACTACCAAATCACAACAGTTTAAAATAATTAATAACCTTAATGTGAACTTTTTTCACTTTTATATTGTATTTTGTCATGGGGGCGACAATACTTACAATATTGTACACGATATACAATGTATACTGCGCCAAAAAGTATCATTACACTTGGAAAAAGAATCACAATTTCAAAACTGAAACATTTGGTAAATTTATTTTTGTAATAGATGTAGGCCTACTATCCAATCCTGCACATTATGACGCCTCATTGAATCCAATGTGACCTCTAGAAGTAAAGTTACAGGCAATTGAATAGACGAAGGTCCAGTTTTAAAAGTTACAAACTGGTGTATACAAGGCGCAAAAAGATTTCAACAAGCGCAACAAAGAGACAACACAGTTTCTTCAATGAAGCTTTATTTAAACAGTATTTATTTCAGTTTTACTTCTCTATACTTTTCATAACTTCCATTTTATTTGTCAGCTCTTTTGTTTCAGTTTCCTTTTGTTCCATTTGTTTTGAATTAAAGGCACTCACAAATTAGCCATTTTTACCACTCTCAAACCATTGGTCTAGTCCGTGAAGTTTTGAATAGGCCAGTTTGTCACTTTTAAAACTCGACATACGTCTAATCAAATGCTTGTAACTTTGGTTCTTGAAGTCACATTGGATTCAATGGGGTATCATAATGTGCCGGATGAGATTAGTGCATCTATTAAAAATACAAATTCACCACAATATGCTTCAGTTTTGAAATTGCGATTATTTTAACAAGTGTAAGGATGCTTTTTTGGAGCAGTATACATATATGACGATTTTGATAGGAGGCACATTTTCTGCGGTTTTAAATTCTAATTTTTGTGAGTTTTTGGTGTCATATTTTTTGTTGTTGATTTTTTTACCATATCTAAAACTTTCCATGCATTATATTCAATCATGACTGTGTACAAAATTGCACGGGCTATTTAAAGGTCGTATGTATTATGAACGTCAGTATATAATATCTCGCTAGTTATTACGTGTTATTGTTCCTAAAACCAATGACCGTGAAACAAGGACAGAGCAGGATGGGGCCGAGGTGAATATGGACAAAAGTTTGAGCGTTGATTTTTTACTAAATCTAAAACATTGATAATTCCATACATATATTCATTTGTACAACATTTAAAGGGCTAAAATTTCCAATTCTTTTATTCTTTCCAGACCACAGCATCCAATCATATTACATAGGTCTAGGAACCGGGCAGGGGGGGTTGCTCAGCCCCTCAATAATTTTGGTGCGGGGCTGGAATACCTTTCAGCCCCCCCTAATAATCGTAGGTGAAGTTAAATAATTGTCATAAAATAGAGGGAAAATGGGTGTTTGTGACCTATATTTTGCAAAATGTTCTGACTCCGAGGAGAGAAACCCCCCTCGCCCCCCCCCCCAGGTTGGCCCACCAAAAACGTTTAAATTTTCAGCGGCCCAATGTTGAAATCTTCCTAAGCCAAATAATGTATTATTAAATACTGTACTTTCAGACGCTGATCGAAGTGCCCCATGGCGCATTGGTTACCATGATTACATCGATTTCAGATTATTTCACCCCAGTTCAAAGCCGGAGACCATCTAATTTTTACAAATGTTTTATTAACCAATTTTTTCTTATAAATCCAGGATAATACATGTACCATTTTAAACATCCATTGCTATTGTGATATATTTTTTTTATCAAAGAATAATGTTTCATTTACATTTACTTTGACCATGCTTGACTATTATAAGCCACTATAAGTTACTATTCACAGAATTTCAATTAGCAACTATTTCAATATTTACTCCCCAAAGAAGATAAAGGTGTCTTCCTTTTATAGATGAGTTGACTTCTGATGTCATTGCCTGGCAGTATGCGCACGCATCATCACAATTCCCTTTGTTTTGTTTATTATTATTATTATTATTAATTTAATTTTTTGCAATGTTTGATTAAACAATTTATTGTCATAAAGCAAGGATAACATAATTTTAAACATCCATTGTTATTGTGATATAATTTTTTTTTTAATCAAAGAAAGATGTTTGATTTTCATTCACATCTCCTTTCACCATCATGACCTCTATCAGTAACAAATTCACATTTAGAATTACGATAACATTGCCAGATGCTTCAACAAGTACGCCCAAAAGTCGATAAAGGTGTCTTCGTCATATAAAACACACGCCTAGTATTCACATCTAAATTTCCCAATCAAAAGAAAATAACAATAAAGTTTAGGGATTCCCGCCATCCTAACCACTTCAACCTATTACGCATGATATGATTATTGCAGTTAACATTAAAGTTACTGCCTCTTTTGAGGTTTTGAGCAAAAAAATGGGATGAATTTGCCACATTATGTATCAAATTTGGCCCAGAAATAATAATCGGCAAAATAAAAGTTATACCTCATCTTAAGGGATCTAGAATGAGCGTTTATGGCGTTTCGACAGTATTTTTGTGGGATATGAGAGCACCTCAGACGTATCGAATTGCATTCTGAATACGAAGCATGTCTTTCTGATATCAAATAATTTTCATTTTTGAAATTCACGATATAATACAAATTTTATGACAAATTATTAAAATTTGATATTTGTCAAATTTTTGATATATAACAGTCCTCGAAATAAAGTTTATAAATCTAATGATATATTCTTAAAGTGTATGTAGCTGGGAGGAAAAGCCGACGATCAATTGAAAATTTTGACCTTTTATATTGAAGATATGGATTTTATTCCCCAAAAGACCTATTTTGTTTGATGTTTTGGAAAAAAAAAATCCATATCTTCAATACGAAAGGTCAAAATTTTCAATTGATCGTCGGCTTTTCATCCCACCTATATACACTTTAAGTATAAATCATCAGATTTATAAAGTTTACTTCAAGTACTGTTAAATATCAAAAATATCAATTTTAATGATTTGCCATAAAATGTGTATTACATTGCGAATTTCAAAAATCAAAATTATTTGATATCAGAAGGACTTTCTTCGTATTCAGAATGCAATTCGATATGTCTGATGTGCTCTAATGTCCCACAATAAATACTGTCCAAACGTTCATACCCCTTCCCTTAAAGGTAAAGGCTTTTATTTCCCCATTGTTGTTTTATAGCCTTAATCAGATTTTCACTGGAAGCCTATGACTTGGGTCCCCGCTTTCACCACTCGCTATTTTATTTTTGGACCGTTGATATCATACCATACTTCACACCGATTTCTCTACCAAATTGTAGGCGTATGTCGAACATTCCACAATTACATTCTTGCTATCAAACTTTGGTATATGAGCCTCCGAAATATAATTTAACAGTTCTAGAAAACGTAAATTTTCAGTGCTCCACACTTGGCCATAAGCTTATTCATTAAAGTTCATCTATTTCCTTTCTTGACCCATATTTTTTTATTTTAAACTACCTGCAATACGGTATATCACTGAATCCTACTATATATCACTGAAGCCATAGGTACAAAGTTTGTATGTCCAAACTACAGCAGTGATGAAAAATAGTAACATTTCTTGCCACCATTCTGCCAAATCACACACGTTTTTCAAAAGCTTCCGTTTCAATCATTTTTGTGATTCAGGTACCTGTTTTGCCATTGTGTGTCAAATCAGTTCTAAGTTTACCAACTCACCATTTATATCCCAAGCAAAATGTATACATCCTATACATTATATCCAAATTCAGGTTCAGGAACAGGTTAAATAGACCAAATCTCAAATGTCTCCAGTCATATAAAAAGCACATTGTTTTCAAAACGGTGCCCAAAATTGACCTCAAGTATTTGACCCACATATGACCTTATAAACTGACACAAAAGCCTCATTTACAAGTCACACTATTGACAACTAGTCATGCATACAACAGTACAGTAATGCATTCTTTTGAAGGTTGGTGAAGAGCCTAAGCTGTCAAGTCAAATCACTTCCCACAAATCAATGCAGTCAATACATGTGTGCTGATGTGTGACAAACTAACATGTATTAAATACACTGCTATTTAGATAAAGAGGTGTCAAAATCAGGTGAATTGTGGGATGGTGTTCAATAATGTTGAAACAGGGCTGGTGTTATATCATTGTCTGAATATATTGATTTTTATGGATTTTCTCTGCCTTGTGATAATACATATTGTGAATGAGAGGGATTTTTATGCTCAGCTCTGTTAGAAATGTTTATGGCTGGGTCTGGCAATCCCAATTGCCCTCACCTAGCAACTGTAAACAACATATATGTAGGGTAAAAATGAATATACTACAATCATTTTCAAATTGAATATCTGAAGCGTTGAATACATTTATGTACTTCATAAATATGCAAAAATGTAAAACATGGACAGGTTGGATGGAATTCAAGCGTATGTATCCTTAACTCGTATCCTTAAATGCACAAGCCTGGATAGCCAGTACAGGCTAATAAAGATGCATGCTGGCCCAGATAGCTTTGAAAAACAAGGCAAGAAATGGAAGAAAATAGCACGGAATATGAGAAAGAGGAGAAGGCCACTCCCAAACACAACTGATAAAGTTTAAACGTCTATTCGTTTTATTCTTCGTAACCTGATGACATTCCAAGATTGGAGCTGCTTGTCTACATTCATAAAACGAAAGGAAATCTACTAAAAAAAAAAAAAAAAAAACGTTTACAAATTAATAACACATCTGCACATTACAAATACATAACACTTCTTGACATGTTTGAAGTTGATAATATGATAAAATTTAAACCTTTTACAAATGGGACCATGTTTCAAAAGGTGAGCCGAGGTGGGGGCCTTTTTAAACTTTCAGTTTTCTTTACGTTGTCAACGTTTTTGGTAGATATAAACTAACATCCAATGACTAAAGGGGCAGAGAGGATATCTAAGCCTTCCCAGAGTCATTTTAGCTGGGCAGATTATTGACTTATATGGCCACAATTGTGCATTTCGTGATACAAGCACCAAAATTGGTACAGACACTCCCCTTGGGTCACTTTATACAAAAACAACGTTAGCCAAATTAAAATCCAACATGGCCGCCATTTTTTCAAGATGGCCGCCACTTAATGACACATATTAATCTTACAAAGAATTTATTGGTCATACAAGCTCGAAAAGTTGAAACTAATCTTTCTTTGTGTCACTTACCAAGCAGAAATATAAAACACTTAAAAAATCCAAGATGGCGACTGTATTTTTCAAGATGGCGGCTATTTCTTCCTAGATGGTCGCCACTGAATGACATATATTGATGTTACAACAATTACTTAGTCATACAACCACCGAAAATTGCAGTTACCCTCTCCTTGTGTATCTGGTCATGAAGAAATAAAAATCACTTAGAAATCCAAGATGGCCGCCAATTTATTCAAGATGGCCGCCATTGAATAACAAATATTAATGTTACAAAGAATCAAATGGTCATACAGTGAAGCTACAGTTAACCTCTCATTTGGTCATTTATTAAGAACGAATCATCAAAATATATATATATTTAAGTAGTGAAGAGCCTGATGATATGAATTGTGATCTGGCTTGACATATTATTGTACCCTTGATGGTTATAAATCTGTCTTTTAACATAAATGTAATAAAACGTGTAACTTGTTCTCATCAATCCTGGCATGTTACCATAATAGGACTAGTACAGCACTAGTACTGTGGTGTACGGGGAAGACCATAATTATTTGTAACACTTGCATCATCCACGACATTCCTTAGTACATCCACATTTGGTTAGTTCTTGGTCAATAGTCGCAATAGGAGGAAAGGTACTCCAGAAGATCTTACAAATATCAGTTTCCTGTGTCCAGCCCCAATTCTCTGGCTGGGATAATGTTGATTGACTCCAAATCATACCTGCCTGGTACGGTAGGCAGCCTGCTTACCAATGCAGCTCCAGTAGGTGGGATCGAATCAAATGATCTCTGCTTACGAGCAAAGAGTTCTAACCGTGCATCATTCACTCTTGTAGCAGTGCTGGACCTGTCATACATTGTGACTACAAACCTGTCTCAAGAGCAGCAGCATCAAGTGTTGGCAGATATTTACTTAGTTTTGAGAAAACATTTGATACCCCATTATGTACATTCCATGTTTGCCAGGCTTTGCTTTACCACGGAAGGCAGACTCAATATCACAACCACTAAAGGCTTGAACGAAGAGCATTCCATTAGTCTTTTCAGGGCCAATTGCATCAACGATTTCATGTATTGGTATACATCTCCGATATGATCATTGACCAAAGGCAAGCCACACCTTCTGCAGGCCAAGTTCTTGCAAGGATGGCAAAGTAGATATTGCAATGACGACAACATCAGTATCATTTGCCTTTATCATAAGGACTTTCTTGCCTTTCTTTCACATTATTGCTGAGGGCAAGTTCCTCCTTAGTTTATATTCGACTCCGGATCGACTGTATCCATGTCGGCGACTCTGTCTGCAAGGAAATGGAAGAGTTCTGTATTGTTCTCAGCACCGCGCATCCTGTCACCGTCTTCTGGCTCCTGTTCCTCGCTTCAATCTTATTTCAGACTTTAAATTGGATGGCAGGTAGACGTCAAAGACATTGTCTGTTATCTTATACTTAGCAGACAGTGCTTATACATATGGGATGACAGATACTCTGGTATTCGTCAAATGTTGTTGATGCACGTGAGGGCAGACAGTTTATCAATGTTGATCCATCAACAATGATAGCCTCTACTTCTGGCTCTTTGTCTGGTAACACCACTTTAAATTGAAGAATGTCAGTAAGGCCAGATTTTGGGCACGTATATATACCGTGTGCAGTAAGTTCGTTCCGCCCCACCCCAAAGCATCTTTAATGTATTTAAAATCAATCTCAAACAATAAAGTTTAGGCTATATTTTGTTATTTGTTATTTTGTTACATAAGATGTTAAACCAATTTATTTGAAGTCATAGTATCCTTGGTGGTCAATTACCATGATCACCTTCAAAACACGCTTTCCCCAGTCACCGCCCACTAATGGCACAAAAAGTTCCTTATTCTCGTCTAGGCTTGGCCATACATTCTGGACTCTATCTGTAAGTTGTGTTATGATTTTACAATAAGGATTTTCACAAAAACCTTTCTTTTAGAATAGACCACAATATCTCTATTGGGTTAAGACATTTCTTCATCCATTCTCTAGCAATTTCTCTCTCCTTGAACAAGCCACTTCCGAATTTGTTTGGACGCCATCTTTAAATTCTCTGACGTTTGTGGTTATCTAAATTCCTCAAAACACACGTCTGTCTACACTACAAAAATGTAAAATGCCTGGAGAATTTTTACACCAAGCATGCCTTAAGAACATTCATAGCAAGTAATCCTGAGGGCAAAAGCTGATGGGGCATAACTATAGTGATGATATGCTTGGAGCAAACCGGACATTAGGGCGGAACGAACTTTTTGCACACCGTATAACTTTCCGTTGTCACTCAGAGATGCAGGAACTGGCTTGTTTTCATATTTGAAGAACTCGTTTATATCACACTGCCTGCTTTGGCATGATATGAAGAGCTGTGAGAAGAGATTACAGTCTGGCTTTCTGCGTGGAATCAGTGTCAGCACGTTCATGAGTGAAGAAGCTAATTGTGTTCTTTGTGATGGGTGTATAGAACAAGTCTTGTTCTTGGCTCTCTAGTCGATTGATAAACTCACAAAATCTCTCAGTGCCCCTTTCATAATGTTTGCCAAGTAGTTCATGACCACTAGGTTGTGCAATGTCCTTTATGTTGAGAGCCAGTCACGTGACTCCTCCTGGAAAGGATTGCCCACGTCTTGAAGAACTTTGGTTAGGTTCCAAGCTTTGTCAAGGAACACTTGTTGTACTTTCATTGCTTGCTCATGGTGGTTGGTGTTTATTGTTGCATCTTTAGCCTCTGATGTGGCTAATTCATATTCAGAAACCAGATGACTGACTTCAGTGTCAGCGACCATCCACCTTCTGAGGGCTGATGGATCCTCAGTCACACCAATTGCTCCCCGTCAATAACAGCATTGACCTGTTCATGAGCTTCATCTATAGCCATTGCTGAGAAGTTCCGATATGATTTCCATTCCGAAATTCATTGGCTACTTCAAGATGGCGTTGCTCAAGGGTCATCATATCCCTATTATAAATTGTATCCAACGTGCATAATTGAAATTATTGTTGGCAAAGAAGTATGGTATCAGTACTGTCCAGACAAGGCCTCACAGTACAAAGCAAAGTTTGCTTCTCTGAATGAACGTATCAGTGCCAGAATAGTGAGTTCCGTGACGAGAATGAGATACCAGAATTGGAATTGCGGGCTCTGACATTTCCCTCTTGCCAGTCTCCGAAACTGATTACGTATTTTCTGTTCTCAAGTGTTTCACTAGAGTATATATATAGTCATTGTATGCTATCTTCATCAGCCTAGCTGTTATGTGATGTGCTTGGCGCGTTCTTGTGATGCTTGAAGCTGACAAGAAAGACCCTGAAGTACCAGGCGGTGCCACGCTAGCTTTAGTAAGTGCACTTGTTCAACCACTATATTTAAGAAGAGATCCAATGGATCGGAATGCAGCCATCTCGGTGTGTTATCCTTCGAACATAATCACGAACTTGTATTTACCGTAATTCTCAGGCCAGGACCATTGAATATGATTGGCTAATGTAGCGAGTGGTTGGTCTGCAGCAATGACAGTCCTGGATTCAATAATGCCACTATGTCTCTAACTTTGTCCATGCCATTCTAATAGTGGCAATAGAATGAGGTTGATCACGAAGCAATGGCAAGAGTGATGTGACTAACTTCAAACTGCTTACTTTTAAGCTGTGATGCATGGTGTCGGCCATCTTGAAAATGGCGGCCATCTTGATAATGAAAGCCATCTTGAAAATGTAACCCACCTTGTAGATACAAGTTGTTGATACTTGTCTCGATAGGTTCAAGGGAGATAGGAACTGCAACATTTGGTTCTGTATGACTCCTTGATACTTTGTAATGTGATTATGCATACATTGTATGTGTCACATTGTGACGGCCATTTTGAAAAATGGCGGCCATCTTGAATTATAATTGAGTGGCTAATGATTATATGTAATGTTCATGATGATGGACCCAAAGAGATGTTCATTTCTCATTTTGGTCCTTGTATATCCTTTTGATCTTCGGTTTTATCAATATTTGGCCTTCAACGGCGGCCATCTTTAAAAATGGCGGCCATCTTGGATTTTTAAGTGGCTGATATGTTGTTATTGACCCATAGGAAGGCCCAAACAACAGTTAAATCCATTTTTTTGTTCTTGTATTGCAACTTTATCGACCACAACATTAATATCCATCATTCGATGGCGGCCATCTTGAAAAATGGCGGCCATCTTGGATTTTAATTTGGCTAACGTTATTTTTGTATTTAGTGACCCAACAGAAGCATGTGTGCCAATTTTGGTGCTTGTATCATCAAATGCACAATTGTGGTAATAATCTGCCCAGCTATTTGTAACATGACGCAACGCCTCTTTAAATCAAATGACACTCCTATTACTTGTACTGTAAATTTGGTTCATTTTGAACAATTTCAACTAAAAACGAAGTTGATTTAGTCACGTTTTAGTGACGTTTCACCACTACACTAGTGATTTCTGCAGACTGGCAACTCATTACATCTGACTGCTTGCTTTTATAGGTAACATGATGTACCATAGAGGGCGTGATGAGTTGGTCAAATCACTCCATCAATTGGGAAGACTCAAAAGTTATTGATCGTGAAACCGGCAAGACCACCAGGTGGCTGAAAGAAGCCATTTGGATTCGCCGAAAAGGACATGACACTCTAAACAAGGACGAGGGAGCCTACGCACTCAACAACATCTTTGACCAACTCATCACTTCGTTTTAGTTCAAAATTAACAAAATTCACAGTTTAAACATGTTAAATCTTTGTTTTCATGTTGAGAATAGACTGGCTAAACATGGGTCAATGGTATAAACATATTTTGCAAGATTTGGATATCGACCCATGTTGACAAGATTACCCATTTCATTTTGACAAGATTCTTTTAAGTCCCCCTCTGACAAGAAAAACTATTCAAATTTTTGGAGGGAAATCACCTCTGGGGGAACTCGACTTTGGAAGTGACGGAGATGTGCAGTTCGACAGCAGTTCGAAACTAGGGGTCTTTCGGTGAGAGGCTAGACACAGAAAAGGGGGTTTGGTGAGAAGGCCCCAAAGAAGGGGGTCTTTCCGTGCGATTGGGGAATATCTTACCAAAAAAGGAGGGTCTTTACGTGAGACTGGAAAAAATTTGAGTCAAAATATTAAAGTTGATACAAAAGTTTCAACAAGTCATCAAAATTTGTAATTTTTAAAAATTGGAAAAAAAATAACGAAAAAGGGGTCATTCGGTGGGAGATTATCAGACATTTCCCCAAAATTCTTGAAAAAAGGAGCTCAGTAAAACACAAAATGGGGTTATAGGGTGAGAGGGAGTTCAGTAAAACAAAACATGGGGTTATTAGGTGAGAGGGAGCTGCAAAATGGGGGGGGTCACTGTAGCCGGAAATCCCCGTCACCCAGTTTTAGTGAGTGCATACCCGGGGAAATCACAGTCCTAGTATTGACATGGGCCTCTTCAATTACGTGCTTTTTCTCTACTCTTTTTCTCCCTTTTCTCTTCTCTTTTTCTTCCTTTCTCTACTCTTTGTTCTCCTCTCCCCTTCTCTTTTTTCTCTCTTGTCAGTCACTAGACATTTTGATATTGCTGCCCCACAATTCAGAAAGTGGGGGAACGTGTCACCATGTCAAACATCACCTAACATGAAACGCATTTGGCGGATGATAGCAGGATATATGACACCACATTGAAATCCAATGTGACTTCAAGAAGCAAAGTTACAAGGATTGGGTTAAGCGAAGGTCCAGTTTTAAAAGTGACAAACTGGCCTATTCAAAACTCCAAGGACTAGATATCTGGTTTGAGTATGGCGAATGACTAATTGATGCGTGCCTTTAATTTAAAACAAAAGGAACAAAAGAAAACTGAAACAAAAGAACTGACAAATTAAATGAAAGTTATGAAAAGTACAGAGAAGTAAAACTGAAATAAAAACTGCTTTGAATAAAGCTTCATTGAAGAAACTGTGTTGTCTCTTTATTGCTCTTGTTGGGATCTTTTTGCGCCTTGTATAGGCCAGTTTGAACGGGACCTTCGTCTATTCATTTGCTTGTAACTTTACTTCTTGAGGTCACATTGGATTCAATGTGGTGTCATAATGTGCAGGATTAGATAGCGCATCTATTAAAAAAACAAATTTATTCAAACTTGGTTCAGTCTTGAAAATTGTGATTATTTTTCCAAGTGTAAGGATACTGTTTTGGCCTATACAATGAAATTTACATTACATGTCTAAATGATGTTACAGTAGATCTCTAGTCTAGTATGTGTATAGTTATGAGAAGAGGATTATAAGTTCTATTATAGTTTATAATAATATAATTCGTTGTTTCAGTTTGTTGTAATTATAGTTTTCTCTAAGATGTTTGCTTGCGTGATAATTAGCTAGTTTATAATTCGTTATGAATACGGCAGAGTGACGAATCCGTAAAATTGCTGTTCTGAGTAAACGGCGTTTGAAAATATTGGTACCATTCCATCGGCCCTTCTAAAATATGAGAACATTCGTGAGCACTCATTTGAAATGTATATTATAGAAGTGAATGTACCCTAATTATTTGCAATATTCGCAAGTTCTGAAACAATCGATATTTCCCTCAAAACAGGTATTTACAGCTATTCGGCTTAATGCTAAATCCAAAAAGTGTCAACCGCTGCGCAAAGAGTTGTATACGGGGACGAATCCGCAGTCAACTACGTGTAAACTATAGCACTCATCCTTGATTTGGGGATTTTATGTTAAAATTGCTGGTTGTCCTGAGGCTATAGCTCCTAAACTTGGTATATAAGTTATAATTAGTCATCCCCGTAATATTTAATGAAAACTCCAGTTGAAATCAAGAATTTTAGAGTAGATATAACAATATTGGCCTATATTTTGTGTATAATTTTCTGTGATTTCCCAATTTTGCGACGGCGCTCTGACATAATTACGCCATAGCGATATCATGTGGGGAATGTTTGTACTTATTTTGCTATCACTGGATAGAAGATACCTATAGCTACCCATTGGTATCAAAAATAACAGTATATGACATGTAATATAAAAAATTCTGAGTTTCCAGCTATACTATATAATTTATCAGCCTGTTTTGTACAGCTAAGTATACGATTAGTCTTTTGGTCAAATTCATTAATCGCACTTAGGCGCGATTCGTCCAAATCACAATTTCAATATCTACGTCGGGAAGTAAGATTTATATCATTAATTTTTGGTGGAAATGAAAGATCGCCTGATACATAATCACAAGCACACAGTAACTCATTTTGCTCAAAATGCTTGATTTGTCACTCTGCCGAATTCATAACGATATCATGCAATCAGGAAAAACCCTTTGCATAGTAATCTCGTGAGTTCCATTTGGTATCAATACCAGGAAAGTTAAGAAATAAGCAAAGGGCGAATTAACCACATATTACTTCCTTATTGTTAATACTTTTATTTTGGTGTTGTTGAACTCACAGAAGTGAGATATTGAGCTTGAATTTCCGGGCTTGAATTAAGTACAGCTTTTTAGGTTAAATAAATAACTCATATTCATCATTAATCTCAGAGGGTCTTCTCGGTTTTTTTTAATAGTCTGTTTCAGTTTGCAACTCTTTTCTTTTAGGTGTTACCTTACAGCTGGGTAGGTGGGGTCGAGGGGACACTTCAATATGAAATGGATGTTGGTAAAGAACTTAACTGGCACTTTCACAGTAAGAGGCATAGGAGGAAGGTGAAATATAAAAACCACGGGGTTAGAGCATGAATTTTGGCATTCGGTGATTAGGGGGTCATTGGGTGTGAAAATCTCCTAAAATGGGATCTTTGGGTGAGGGCTAATGGCAGTTCCTTAAATAAAATTTGACAGAAGAAATAAAACTATTAATAAAACTTATTAATTTCTCCAAATTCATTCTCTAATGAGAACGTCTATTTATAATAGCATCGTAGATTATATAATAAATATCATTATTGATTTATTCTATTCGGCAATACCAAGAATGATACCCGTATCAAAGCACAAGCATATTGTAAGCAAATATGATTTGAATTTATTCCTATTTAGTGATGAGTAAAATGAGTGAATATTTATGTCACAGTAGAGAAGTGACCGTATTTGCCGGAACCGGTTAGGGTTAGGGTATGCTGATTGGTTCCGGCAAAATTGGGCTATTCCAGAAAATAAACTACCACCCCTATAGAAGACAAATCTGTGTTTAGAAAGAAAAACCTAAAATTCCAGAGCACATTTTCAAAATTAGCCTGGAACTCCAGCGATTTCTGTTATGTTTTTATTATAATTTTTAAACACAATGAGCAAAAAAGTATGAAATTCCAGACAAAATAAGCTGCAGGAAAGTCTAGAATTCCAATGCTCTCTATAGGGGGTGGTCGTTTATTTTCTGGAATAGCCCAATACGGTCATCGTCAGTCTTTAAAGAGGGAAAATCCCCTTATATCAGTATGTTGCAATAATGAAAATGAATGGTAATGACTTAGAACACTGGGGAAATCCCGGCGGACTGTGACATTTCACAATTTGAAAGCTTAAATATTGGGTGCGATGAAGCTTTTGCACACTTTGTGGAATTTCAGGAGAACTACAGGGTGAGTAAAAAAAGTGCAATAGAGAAAAGAAGTCACTTTTATTTAAGAACCGAGTTGAACCTTTTAGGTTTTAAAACATTTTATAATTAACATATCCATTAGTGGTCTTGTGTGAAAAAATTAAAGAATTAGCATTGACCGTTTTGTTTTTATGACACATTTTATAGCGATACCCAATTTTAATGTTTGTCCAAGAGACATCTAAATCTTGAATTTCAGCCCACTCTGTGTAAGGTAGATTTGGAACCACTGCCATTTTCTGAACCTCATTGGCATCTAAATAAAATGGAGCACCCAAAGTGTTATTGCCCTTGGTCTTGTTTAAGGAGAAGAAACATTATTTGTTGTTATATTCATTTTCCCTTTATTTTAAAGATGTTTATTCTCTATCAAAACCATATAAATTTGTAGGCGGGTTTTTCAAATGTCGAAATGAAATGCGCGCAAATTGAAGTGGAGAGAATTTCAAAATATCCAGTAAGTTGGACATATTGGGATTAAAAAAACTGGAGTTGGAGTCGAGTGAGGTATGAAGGACTTAAAGTAATGTTAGAAATTTGTTTGAACAAAAAAAAAAAAGAATTAAAAATAACGCAAAAATCAACCTTATTTAAGTTAAAGTCAGTTTCAGAGCTGGTGCATTTATCGCGCATTGTGTGCTCCCATTCAAAATACATGGTACTTCGTGGACAAATAATGAAATTGGGTATCGCAGCAAAAGGACTCATAAAAATTAAACGGTAGAAGCGAGTCTCTTCATTTTTTCACAGAAGGTGACTTTTGACTGTGGCATTTATAGAAACTGTCAATAATGGGAAAGTTCAACTTGGTTCTTACATAAATATCGATTCTTTGCTCTATTGCACTTTGACTCGCCCTGTACCTAGATTCGAGGTTGATGAATTAACATAGCAGTTGGGTACATACAAACAACCACTTAAACTTTTTTCTTTCAGGTTGTATGATATTATTAGTTCACTAAAAATCTGACATTACTTGGTTAAACACTATTATAGTTACTATTAACAAACGCCTCTGCAAATGAATTGCTGTAATCAGTTCGGGAAAGTTTAAGAAACGTCGTGGAGTTTTTTTTTTCAGCAGCGAATGGTTATACCGTAAAAACTCGATAGTTAACATATGTGCTTACTATCGAGTGCTTTTGAAATATGCAAATTATTATGCAAAAGTATTTTTGAAATGATAAATTTGTCAAAAAACGAAGAAAACAGCACAGCTGAGGAAGTTGAAGCCCCATTCAAATACATGTAGCTAATTTAGATACTGTCAGTATCTAAATTACAGATTTTAATAAAATGTCTTATTTTGTCTTAAATACGTGGCTTCCGGCTGAACCACTCGCATACTATGTTAGCACATCTATGAACATGACAAAGGTATCAAAATCTGAATTTTGATGATTTTTTACGATCGTCCGGATGAGCAAATCACTGAATGGGCCTTTAAACATTACTGGAATTAGAATGGGAATAGATTAAATAACGTAGATAAGTTACATCAAGTATTCTACGTCGAATAACGGGAGTCTGTAGCGGCCCTAAAGACAATGTATTGCAGTTTTCAACACTAATGCAAGTGCTTCGTTCTATACATTAATGTATGTGTTTAATTTGGACAAAATTAAATCGCATACTATTAGTAAATGTATGTTTATAATCTATATGGTTTATGTGTTTATGTAAGAGCTTTTAAAATCAAATATCATGTTGTTGTTGTTGTTTTTGTTGTTGATTTGGTTGACGCAATGGGGTCTGTTAGGCTAAGATCATGTAGCAAGGGGGACCCTGTCAGCAACTGCTGGCTTGCTGACAGCTTAAATCCTCCACTGAAAACTTTAGAAGGAGATTTTATGTTTTAATGCCTCCTGTGTAGATGTAGATTACAAGAAAGATGTATGATGAGAATTTTCAGATAATGCAGTTTTTATCGTGCAGTTTTATATAATTTGGGCTATAACGCACAGGAGAAGAAAACATAACGCTGAATAGAAATGGGCACTAAAAGTTTATGTCACAGTAGAGAGGTGACCGTATTTGCCGGAACCGGTCAGGGTTAAGGTAACGGTATGCTGATTGGTTCCGGCAACGGTCATCGCCAGTCTCAAAAGAGAGAAAATCCACTTATATCAGTATATTGCAATATTGAAAATTAATGGCAATGTCTTAGAGCATTGGGGAAATCCCGCGGACACTGAGATTTCACAATTTGAAGGCTTAAATATTGGGTGCGATTATGTTTTTGAACACTTTGTGGAATTTCAGGAGAACTACCTAGATGGGAGGTTGATGAATTAGATGAACATATAGCAGGTGGGTACATACAAACAACCACTTAAGCTTTTTGGTTCTATGATTTTACTAGACATTACTTGGTTAAACAATACTATTGATTTGATGCATTATTAATACGCGTCTGCAAATGGATTGCTGTAATCAGTTCGGGAAAGTTTGAGAAACGTCGTGGAGTTGATTTCAGTTAGCATATGTGCTTACTATTGGGCGCTTTTGGAACATGCATACATGAAGAGCCCTTCCACAAAAGTGTAAAGGGTTTTGAGCAAATCATTGATACACATAGTTGCATACGAACAAGTAAACATGCAAATTTGTGTCTCAACCCCATTAGCTCAGTTGGTAAAGCGCCGGACTTTGGTATAATTTCATGTTTTCAAAAGCGCTCGATAGTAAGCACATATGTTAACTATCGTGTTTTTACGGTACATAGTTATGGGCGAACAATTTGCATCATTAGGTTCTTTACTTTTTTTATATTTTATTGTAATGTTTAACGCATCTACAATTTACCATAAATCGTTTCAAAACGTCAAGGGACAAAAGTGTAAAAATCCTTCCTGTGTGGTTTTCACCCTTTTAAAAACTTGTTGGTCCCATTTATGAGCTTTTCTTCTAAAGATGTATACAAAGTCATGTTAGTCATCTATACTTTGGGTTTTCCTAGTTGTCTATGTTTTCTGAAAAGCATTTCGCAGAGTGAATGAATTAATGTTTTGCTCGTGATTGAAGTTTCGGTAAGATTCTCATCGTCATAGGAATTTCGACAGCGAAGTGGTTAGATAACTCCTTGGCAACTGGATCACGCACCATTTGACATTTATAGTACATGTCATAGACTTTGTGTTGCGATCATCTCGATCGTGGTGCAGAACTCAAAAGCGTGATCCAGGGGACATAGTGATGATCGGATTACACGTAAAACTTCGCCTGCGAATTATTCGCCTCATGTACAGATGTGGGAGTAGGAGTAAGTTGACGGACCGACGATTTGCTAAGTATATATAATATGCTACTACTCATTATTAACGCGCATAGTAAAACATAAAGCTTCAAATGTTTTTAATAATAATAATACATACCTTACAGCATATTACACCGCTTTTGAACATTCATAACTAATGTATAACTTGTGGAACGTGCTGCATGTAAAAATAACATTACAACATGTCGTGCAACCTAATGTTGAGATGAAGGCCATGAAAGATAAATATCATCTTTTAAGGCCAGATTGTCTACTTTGTTAAAGGCTAACTGGTTGTACCCGTATTACAGTATCAAAGCACAAGATTTTGTAGGCAAATATGATTTGAGTTTATCTCTATTTAGTGATGAGTAAATGGAGAAATTTATTGCTTATTTCTCAGATCTGCATTTATATAGACTATGCCATAGTCGAATTTTATTAAAAATATGTTATTATTAGTCATGATGAACCCATTTCGTTGAACTCAAAATTATACTGATGTTTATTAAAATTAAAGTATTCAATAGTAAAATGGTCATAAAGAGTTAAAAATATCAGATGATTAGTGACAATAAAAGTAATTGAATGCAACATTATCTTGCATAATTAAAATGGCTCACTTTAATACTGAACAATTCTGATTTTGGAAAATTCGACTATGAACTTTACCCCCTGGACTTTGCTCTCTAAAAACACACTGTCAAGCATACTTGTTTATCAGTCCATTAACCACAAGTACGCGCTAGATGTTTGATGAGAGATTAACTTTCGCTATCTACATTACTACACATTGGTATATTTATTATTGTTAAATCATTCGTTTAGCTTTGTATATACACGTAATTGTAATCATTTAAATACACCGATACTCCGTCAATATGTATTATGCCTACTGTTTTCTGTTACTTTTCCACGATCTTGTCGGCGGAGCGTACAGCGAGGTCTACGCTGGTGAGGGTCGGGTTGCAGGCCGTGCCAGTGGGGATGACACCGTTACCACCCAAACACAAGTTGTCTATCCCCACACACGGGAATATTCGTCAACAACCGACGTGCTGTCATCTTCCTTACCCATACGTATTGTACCCTGCAAATGTATACATAAAAAAGCGAGAATATCGTGTGAAAATGATGACATAAATCATGTTGAGTTATAAAAAGTTGACCTATTTATGTGTTTTCTATGGGTCATGGGTAATAACTTCTGGGTGGCCAACTAAATTAATCCTCTACACGGCGTCCCAGCATGGGGTCAATGGTTACTTGAGGGTCAAATTTCAAAATAGTTCTAATCTTGTTTTAAGTATTCCTTTGGCAATAAGGTTCAGAAAAAGCATAGTTTGATCTACCTGTGACGTATGCTTCTTGAGTTATAAGCAAAAAGGTCAATGGTCAAAATTTGAGCTCCACAGGGGTCAACATCATAAAAATGCTCCGATTTTAACCAAAGATGTCTCAAATTGTTCCCCTATGAAACGTTTGCTATTTAAAAATGTTTCGTTACTTAGGTAACGGGGTGAGGTTAATCCTCTGATGAGCTCTATTGACCCTGACATATTTTCTACATAACCTATGTAACAAAACATCCTAGTTAGTGCAAACTTCTTAAAATTTAAATAGTTTTGAAAGAGGAACAATTTGAGACATTTTTGGTTAAAATCGGAACATTTTTACGATGTTGAGGTCAAAATTTGACCTTTGACCATTTTGATTATAACTCAAGAACCGTACGTCACAGGTAGGTCAAACTATATTTTTTCTGAATCCTTATGACTAGAGGAATATCTTGGTGGGGTTTAAAGTAAGATATAGGCCAACTTTTATAACACGCCACGCCCGTTCATTCATATGCCTTGCCCCTTGAGCCCGTTTATTTGTGCATTTATTCGGGCGCACAAACCGTACGATGATGATGATGTATAGACGAATCCAACGAGCCAAGTCATGGTCAGGATTTGGTCGGACATCTTTGGGTAGCCGCTAGCACCAACCTGGTGTTTTGAGCGTCCAATTGTGCAAATAAAAGCCGCCTAACACCTAGAGAAGATGCAAGGACGAGGAGGGTTAATAGAATAATAGCTAATAATATATATAATGGAGATAATTCCGCAGGTAATCCCGTCGCATCTATTCATACATAGTCCTTTTGTTTGCAAGTACATCAATGCATAGATACCGCGTGTAGTTAATCCGATTATTATGTCACTTCAACAGCGAATAGACCAGCTGTGTGTTTTGTCGAAGGGAACTGTATTGTGTTGTAAACTTTAATCTTTCTTTTGTCTACCTGTGTTTTCGCGGAAGGTGTAAAACGGGTGATGGAATGCAGTTTAAAATTTCAGCCAAGGCCGAATCATTTCACAATTTGAGTGCATTGTAGTCGACGGTTGCTCAACTACAGGCTGCTAGTCTGGTGTAGGAATGCGTGAATTTGGATTCCTCTATATCTCAGTTTAAGACGCTTTACAGCATATGAAGGCGACTGTCCAATTTTAACGGCCTCTATTTTCACCAAATGATGACTCTCTTGTCATCAATAACGGTCGTTGCAATTCAACACACATCACAATCACGGCATGAAATTTTCCGCAACATGTAATATGTTATCATTACATTACTTTGTACGTTTAAAGTAATAGTAGTATCGGTTTCTTATAATGCAGCCGGTACCGTTGTAGCCGTCATTTACGTTGCAGCAGAATGTTTGTAACTTTATAATCTATGCCCCAATTCTCTGCGTTTAATTCTTACTTAATATTAGTAGAAACAGATAAAAAAAATTTACTTCATAGTAACACGGAAGGTGGGTTGAGGCATCCCCATGCTCACCTTTGTTTCATAATCACTAAGGTATAGGACATTTTTGTTTAAGCTATAGCCCCCTCTCCAGAAGTATTTAATTATATTTGTACTTGCTCAAGTAGCATTCGATGCGAATTTGGTTACACAATTTGATGCGGTTCTTTTTTATGAGCATTTTAGTGTCTAAAACGGCCTAAAATGAGGCTATAGCGCCCTTTCCAGCCTTCTCCAATATTAATCTCCATAGACTTTACATGTAAAATGAAAAGGTCCATAAAAAAGAACCGCATATAATTATGTAATGCTTATTATTGAGCAAGTACGAATGCAATGCACTAGTTTTCGAGAGGGGGCTATACGAAATATTTTTTTATGTATTGTATGTATGGTCTTTTCAAAAATAAAATGTCCATCTGAAACATAGGTGTGCTGTCCTGGTCAGATTCAGAAAATGTGACGAAGTTATCTTCACGCGGCTGTATTATACTAAACCACCGGAAGTCGACGAAGACCTCCATAGTGAAATGCATCGAGGTGCACCATGCTAGAAAAAAACAGCATAATATACACATATCAATCCATGGGGAAAAACCGGGCAAAACACCAGACAAACTGAAACAGTAAAATAAACTACGGCAACATTATAATAACGTGCCCTTGTTTCCGGAAAAATGAGCCTTTTAATTGTCCCAGTGTTTTTTTTGAAAAATCCCACACGTTGTTTTTATGTCCCCCTTTTAACAAATTAGGCCTACCGTAGTGAAACGTGGTCACAGAATAAAAGCTATGCAAAAGTTTCTTACAAGCAAAATTGAACCGGTTTTCAATGGATGCGATTGCATATTTTTAGTTACTATATACAACAGGCACAAAAAGAAACTCGTCAGTTATAGTCATCCTTACTATTCAAGGGTTTTGAGGCTTTGGAGGCACATATCTTGGTCAATTCATGTTCAATCATGTTTCACCGTTGTTCATCACCGTTTAACAACGATGCGTCCACATCGTCTGCTTGGTTTACTTCACGAGAGTAAACCACGCAGACGCGTCGGCCGCGAGTTGTTAAACGGTGATGAACAACGGTGAAACATAATGCCCGATATGCCCGTGCATGATTCTTGAAAAGTTTCTTTAAATTTTGGCCGTTTTGGCCATAGCAAGAGGTCAAAGGTCAAGGGCCCCAGAGGCCTAAATTTAATATTTGGGAATACAATTTCTATAGAATCAGGACTACGAATTGGTACCTAGAGCATTACACATTCTCAAAATACAAGTAGGTCATCTAGTATGGGTCTAGGCCCCCCAATGTTAGATATAAGCGTATCATCAAAGCTGGCTCTAAAACTACAAAATACCCGTGGACCGTGATGCATTTAAGCCTAAAGGTCTGTCCCCTTAGATATGAAGTTTGCCAATTTTGGCCCAGATATCCAAGATCAAGAGTTCCCGGGGGTCCAAATGTCAATACACACGGCTGTTTGATGTATATAGAATTGGCTTCATTATTAACTAAATGCAAACTATAGATGGCGCTATTTATCCTAAATCATATTTCTTTATTTGCAAGTGTTAGGTGATTAATACTGCCATTAAAACAGCTGGAATAGGTGAAACAAGCAACAAGGAAATTTTATAAACATATTTTATCAAACAATAAAAGGAATTATTTGTATTAAAAGCTTGAAAGAGTAATTTCAAGTAACTAAATAGCGCCACCAATTTTGTCATTAATAGATACATTTTATATCCGAAAAAGCTTTAAAAAATACTATAAAAGTGAATAATTTTGGAAAAGAGGGAAAATTAAAGTTGAAAACGACTCAAAAGCATCTGTATACATTAGCATGATATCACTTTTAGCTGTTTAAGCCTAAAATTTGGTTGTACATGATGTTTTGTTTGAAGAACTAATAAATGGTCCCATCAAACAACCGTGTACAAAGGCCAGTCGTTTCTCAGTAATTATTTATGGGTACATGAGTTCCAAAGGTAAAATATTATAGGCCCACTTGGCCCTTTGTTTTCACATTTGCGGCCCTCTGCCCCATGGCCTGCAAATATAACAGTTCATGGTTCTGAGTTGCTATACCCAGCACTTGGGCAGTGTACCTTTACATGGGTACATGAGCCTCATAATGTCAAATATTATGGGCTACAGGTCCCAAATGGGCCTAGGCCCAGGGCCCCCAAAATGTGCCCCCCCACTGCCCTGTGCATCTTCCTTTTTAGACCTTAAACACCATGTTTTGGGCCAAAATAGGGTATAATTGCATAATTGTGCCCGCGCGAAGCATTTGGGGCTAAAACAGACTGATTTTTTTCCGTGCTTCACCCGCAAATGTCATAGTAAAATCGAAAACAAAATATGCTCGGCTCTCTCTAAATTGTTATGCTTCGCATAGGCGTAGATCCGCCGGGGTGTGGGGATGGGGGATAAATTCCCATTTTTGCACCATGTTTTAACAATAACAGTTAAGTTTCAAAATGGCAAAATTTGTCGCGCGCTTCAAGCGCATTTGTGCCATAAACTTATTTTGTCGCCAAACGGTCCTGGATTTATTTTGTTTGCTTCTTGAATATCAAGCAAAAACAGAAAAGGTAATATTCCTTGTTCTTTAGTATCGTTTAAACACTCACAAATCTGATAAACCCTCGATTTGGGTATAGAATAGTGTGAAATTGCAAATTGTTCTTGCCCTCCTTAGGCGTAGATCCTGGGGGGGGGGATAAATCCCCAATATTTTGCCACAATCATCCCCCAATGTTGAGGCCTGTATGTGGGTTTCTGAAGAAATTAACCATAAATTTGGCCATTTTATCCCCAAAATTGCACATATTTGCCAGTTTCGCGCGCATTTAGTCCACTTTTGCACCATCATCAGTTTAGCTTCAAATTGGCAAATTTTTCGCCCGCTTCGCGCGAATTTGTACGATAAACGTATTCTGTCGCCAAAAAAAAATCTTGAAGTAGAGTGAACCACTCTACTTCAAGATTTTTTTCAACCCCATCCCCCAATGTCAAAAAGAAATCTACGCCACTGCACGCTCCTGATTTCAACTCTTTACTATTGTGCCCCCAGGATATTTTGCTGACAGGGCCCTTTTCCTTAAATCCGCCTCTGCATATCACCGATTTTCTTGTAAGGTTGAGTGGCAATGACAAACGGATATTCCGAATGTAAGAATCACGTGAATTAAAAAATCTTTAGCTTGTTTTCGTTGTTGGAAGGGATTCAATCATTTTTCACCGTTATTCATCACCGATTAACAATTCGCGTCCGGTGCGTCTGCGTGGTTTACTTCGCTCGAGCAGCTAAATTAATTAATGCCTTAATAATTGTCGGGAAGGGTTTCTGTCCATTTTGAGCTGAAATAACAAGGTAAAGTGAAAGAAACCCTGCTGGTTACTTTAACACGCAGTTCTATAGGAGAACATACTGACATAATTCTTTTAATTAATGTCGAACTTTGCTTAATTGACCTACAAACGCAACAAATTTGGCTGATTCCATTGAAAAAAATGAACCAATTTCATATTATAAGATCGTACATTGTGGCTTTAAACTGTACTACTAACCAAATAATCTTAAGCTACATTCGTTGGCATAATCAGACAAGTTAAAGCCTTAATGTACGATCTTTTTTCAGAATTTACCTTTATTTTTTTCAAACCCGATTTTTTGGCATATTTGTAATACTTACACATGTTCTAACTTAAATCTATGAGCAAACTGTCAAATTCGCCCTATTTGTAGTAAAACGGGATGATTTTCTGTTGGTCCGACATAAAATCATAATTTTTTAGATTATGATTTTATGTCGGCCACGATCGCAAACCGTAGTCTCCTACAAAACTAGTTTGGTTACGCTCCCTCCACATGTAGAGGAGCGTAACCAAACTTAACCGCGTCAGGAGACTAACTCTGAGCCGCACTCGCTGTCCTAATCCAAATAGTGCGAGATGTTTCGAGTAATAGAGGTAAAGTTTATGATGTTGTTTCTTTGCAAATTCCCAATGTTTTTCGCGTCCAAATGTATTGGGAACTTTCATAATGATTGCATATTATCATTTTGGAAGAAAAAAGAAAAATCTAAAAAGATCGTACATTAAGGCTTTAAGGCAACTTGTTACCTCTTTTATTGATATGTGCCGACTATGATAAACGGGAAATATAATGATGATGGTTATTTCAAAACAGATTCCAGCGAAAGCTCATTACATTAGTCGATGATGATTACATTCTGTATCGGGTACTTCAACTTTTATGAATTTATCAAAATCTTATCTTAAATATAGTCCGGCAAAGACCAATCACTTATACTACATTAAAAAATAGGGATATGCTTACTGCATATTCAAAAAAGTGTGGGTCCGGCCCCTATAACTAGAGATGACGTCGTAGTAATGAAATTGTAAACTATTCTTGCCACTTAATTATAATTAAATTTAAGCAATATCTTGCTAAAGAGCTAAGCGGCAATGAAAAATTCATAAACAAGTTGACTGCTATGAATAAAATATGGATTGTGACAAAGAGATACATGCATTGTAAGATATGCATCATTGGACACTTAATTGTTAATAAAGCATTTAGCCTATATATTGCTTCAAATATTGTCTCTTTGTTATCCCGGTTGTTATTGCCAGCAGGTTGGTTACTTTATTAGTGTTACTGTAGACTGACCTATATAATAACGAAATTATATTAATGAACGACGTTATTTTTTATTTCAGAAATCGCAAGTTTCTTTGTCAACATTCTATGCTGAAAAATATGTTTTAGAAAACAGCGTGACTTGAACAGAATATGTTTTTAATCATTTCAAAAATTAAATACAGCCCATCCAAGAAAGATGCAATAAAAAAAGTCTGATTTGTACAGTTTCAGATGGCCGCAAGAAGATGAAGAAGAAGGAGAAGAAGAAAAAGAAAAAGCAGAAAAAAGAAGAAGAAGAAGAAGAAGACCTACACAAATTTTAATAAATACCGACCAAATTTTGGACAATTTCAGAAAACGTTTTTTTAAAAACATTTTCTGAAATTGTATGTTATTGGTTCTGTAATTATTCATACATATACTACTAAAGTGATGTAAAATTTCTGGCGGAAATTTCGCATATTCAAAACTCTCTCTAAACGCCAACAAATACCAGATGATTTAGATGTCAAATGATTTAAAACTCAATATAGTCCCATAAGCCACCGTGTTGAATTTTCTCAATCCGGATTCTTTTTAAAAAGAATACCAGATTGTTTTTTGTAACATAAAAACGTAGTTAAAAACTTGTTAGGATTAAGTTACAACATTGGTAAGCTTTGCAGACAATGCACAAACTAACAGGGATGTGAGGATATTTTGGTTCCGTGAAATTCCAAATTTCAGATGCAGTCATACTGCCAATTATACCTCTTTAACACAGGGCCGTCACCCCCCCCCCCAATTGGCGGCAAAAAGAAAGTAACTATTGTCGGCTAAACCATACGACTGTCTGAAAATGATAAAAAACAATGTGCTGTATCAGGTGACTTTGGATGTTGGTATGTTGTTAATATAATATTGTTGCTATCAACCAAAATTGTGAGGAGATTCTTGGCGAAAAATGGGGTATACAATTCACAATTTTATTAAGGAAAAAAAAATATGCTGCACAACCCCCCCCAATCCGATTGGTGTAGCGACGCCCTTACATACATAGCACGTAGGATTTGGATTAGCTTTACAAATCACATTGGGATTGCCTCGGCTTAGTGGCGGCGCCACAGGGGGAGGGGGCATGGTTAGAACTCCCCCTCCCCGATACCCGCAGCAAAAACCAAGAATTACCAAATATTTCCATTCTATGCCGCAATTTTGTGCAAAAAAAAAAGATTTCAACTTTGCCCCACAGCAATTCTGGTGTCGCCACTGCCTAGGCTATAGACAAACCTTTTATTGGAATTGTAGCTAGGCCTATATACGGTAATTTATGCTTTTTTATATAGCATTAGAAAGAACTTGCAACTGCACATTTGTCATTTTATGTTCCATTATGATTGTACCACATTACAATCATCATCTTCAGACTGTGGAGCAGGCGACGACAAGATTTCTGCATATACAGCGATATTTGGCAAGTGCGACTATCTGTTCTGCCTGAATCATGCCTGAATCATACCCTGTCATACCCCGGATGTAGGTTAATATATGTGACCGGACACTACGAATCAGCCGTAAAGTCGGCCCGGTCAGTTTTGTTATATTTCGTGTTTAGAAAATATATATCATAAACTTTAAAATGGTATATCATTTGACTTCAAATGATATCCAGAAGCGGGCTTATGGTTTGTTGAACTCTGCTTCTTTAACAAAATGGTACCATTTTCGGTTCTACATGTGTCTCTTTTTCCACATTGCTGGTAATAAAGTCATAATTGGCGGTAATTTCAAATCATCCCCAAGTCAACGAGGTTCAGGAATGTCATCTCATTGTTAATTGCTGGTTATACATACCTAGACAAAATACAATGTAATTGTAACCTACCACTTGAACAGGATGTAACCAAAGCAAACAAAGACTAGAACTATTTAATGATTCTTAAGAAATAGGTAGAAGATTATTATCCTCTTCGGCAATAGGATTATTGATTTGTTTAAACGCTATCAAATGAGAAACATGTCGCGCCTAATTGAGGTACCTATGAATACGGCCTTCACGCACATTTTACACAGTATCTCAGAATACAATTTGCCGACTTTACGGCTCATTCGTAGTGTACGCTCACATATGTCTCATTTTGCCATGAGGTGGCATGTAAAAAACACACCTCCTTTTTAACAGGCACTTCTACTAGCAGACGAGCGATGTGCCCTAGGAAGAATAATAATAGATATCACATATTTAAATAAATAAATAAATAAATAAATAAATAAATAAATAAATAAATAAATAAATAAATAAATAAATAAATAAATAAATAAATAAATTTACGCCTCCTTCCCACATGCATACGCACATACATAAATACAATATAATGAAGAAAACGTTTGGTAAAAGTAGAAGAGGTTTTTGACTGAAATAACACCCTATACCAAGCTTTACTGATAGTGATCACTTAAAGTACCACGTCAAACATTGTCTTGCAAATATCTACAAACACTCTCTAGTAAAGATATACAGTGGGTATATATAATAGAATAAAAAACGCGTTTGTTAAAAATAGATAAAGGTTTTCACTGAATAAAAAGCCCTAGAGCAAGCTAAATGGATGTCTCCGGCAATTTCAACATTAAGCCTTCTATGTTAGGAAAATTATTAACAAGCACAAATTACATGGTTTTATTTTAAACAAACTCGTATTTACCATAAAAACGAATAAAAACAGCCATGTCTCAACACGCGATATTCAAAATTGTCTCGTCCCAGTAATATATATAATGAAGGCTGGCGACCGACAGTCGAGCACAAATAGCAATGACGTCATTGCCCTAGACAATTTTGGCGCGGGAATTTGTTGAGAGAGGACTGTTTTTATTCGTTTTTTTTAATAGTCAGCATGAGTTTGTTTTAAATCAAACCTTGTGATTCATGCTTGATAATATATTTTCTAACATATAAGACAGAATTTACCAAATGAAGTGATCATTCCAAGTACCACGTCCACGGCATAATCCAAACACTCAATATACCACAAAATATTCAAACTGCCAATATCAGCAAACGGAGTTAATGTAGAGTCGCAACCGAACCAGCGATTTATTATTGACCAATGAGAATCAAGCGCTTGTGCTGATTTTGATACGAATTCATCAAAAGTCAGTCGATCGTCGTACGTTCGCAACTAAGTTTAAAACTTAAATGATTGTCAGCAATTTATATCTAAAGAGTGTTTGTTTTATCTCCGACTCCAGTCATGAGCATGCTTTTTTAAGTATGTGAATGGTTTACAGTGTGATATAAGAATTTAATTGCAAGATATTTCCCCTACCATACGTCCGCTTTCCCATAATGCAACACTCTATTTCATACAAAGTATCCTTTTAAAATACACCATTATTTCTTGGTTTAAGGTAAAGAATCAGTAGCAGTTTTTCATGACTTTTAATTTTATTCATTATAAATTGTTTGTTATTTAAATTATTTTTTCGCTAGGTGTAACTATGTCAAATTAGATGTAGCTCATGTGTAAAAGTCAAATTTCCCCCGATTTTTAATAAAGTCATCAAAAACAATATAACGCATAGTCTGCGAAATTCGGAAGAGTTACAAAGGCCTATGTTGACTGTGCAGGCAATATGCTGCCCGGTCCGGCAGTGTTTAGTGGGCAGGTAGTCGGACCGAACTGTTTACCTAATAACTATTTTAATATCTTTTATTCTAGTATAAGTAACAATTTTCGCTCGCTAAATTAAATGTTCGCATTAACTATATAAAGAACTATTTCACAAATGGCTATAGATATAACCTGACAAATTGGCATTTTTTGGCAATGCATGTTTCGACTAAACAGGTCATTCTTAAAAAAACCCACCCAATTAAAAGAACATCTCAAAGCGCGGTGGCCTAGCGGAAAGATCGCTGACTCATAATCTAAAGGTCACGGGTTCGAACCCCGTCGACGTCATCATGTTGTGCCCTTGAGTAAGGCACTTTATCTCGATTACTCCTCTCCACCCAGGTGTTTAAATGGGTACCGGCATTCTTAAATACTGGGAAGGTAACAGACTCGCTGTAGAGGAGGTGTAGCGATCCCCAAAAGCAACAGTACATGGAGGAGTCTAGCCCAATCGCCAATGAAAGAGAGATGGGCACTCCGATCACTGTTTATACAGGATCGCCTCCTTTACCTTTTTTTTTACCTCAAAGCAATATAACGAGTTTTAACAACTTTTTCAGACCCATTAACAAACGTGAAACCTATTGTTATACGGAACCCTTAAACATCAAAACACCCATAATGCAATGTGAAGCTTTATTTTGTATTTATTTAATCTTACACGTGGACAAACACATTTCTTGCATTTGTTATGGTAGTCACGAGAACATACTTGAAATAGGGTGTGGCTTGTTAGCAAGGTAATAAAACGCGACCGTTGCAGTTGAGTAAAATGCATTGAGTCAACAGAAGATATGGCGAAATTATCACGTATTTTACCGTTATTTGTTCTTCTGGCCTGTAAATTGTTCACCAAATGTGCAGCCGATCAAAGTGAATCAAGTAAGAAGAATTTTATATAATATGTATATTAATTATAAATTGCAATCTACGTCTCTAATTATCGCTTACACCGAGAATCGTTTTGATTTCTACATAGATGACATGATAGTGTTCATTGAGCTATATCATTGAAAACAGGCTTGGCGCGATTTAAGGGGGTACCACTCCCATTGCATTTTTGCTTTTTTTGCTTCTTTTTTTGCATTTTGTGAAGAAATGAGAAAACAAATTGGACAAAGTGGTATGCAAAATGAAGGGGCAAATCTTCTCGTTCTATTGGTGGCATCGGTATCAATGTAGCTGACATGTTTTTATAGGTAGAAGTCAATAGATGTTTTAAATTCACTTCATTTTGAAAAGCTTACTATCAACGTATTTCGTTGAAATTTTGGATATGTGTTGATAACGCATTAGAGAAATAATGTTGATATGTAAAATGGGAATAAGTGGTTCCTGATTTGTTTTATGACTTCATGAACGTGGTGCTCCACACCTATCAAAAAATGAACTGGTTAAAATGCTTCTATTTTCAATGTTGAGCTATATTTTGTATTTTTAACTAGCGACGTTATTTCACTGAAACTTAATTAAGCCATAGGTAACAGGTTACCACAACCAAACTACAGCAATGTTTGTGAAGATTATCATTCATCCAGGTAGCAAACAGTATTAATATTAAACTATAATCTAGTCAACTGGACTTACTATTTTTGAGTGGGAAGAGCTGTATATAGGGGAGACTAAACAAACGCTTGCTAAACGCATGTACCAGTATAGACGAGCCAGCACTGGTTGCTGTGACTCGGTCGTCTATACGCATTTGGACATTACAAAACATTCATTTGACAACAAGTATGTTAAAATCTTGGACAGAGAAAGCAGATGGTTTGAGAGCGGGGTCAAAGAATCAATTTACGTGAAACGGGAGGAGCCTTCACTTAACAGGGGGGGCGGCATACGTCAAAACTTGGCCGGGGCCTACAGTTCAGCGATCAGGAAGATACCTCTCAGGTTGAACTCAAAGGTGGTGACCTGTGATACTACAACATCCGTTTCACAGGTCAATGAACTTTTACCACCTGATGATCAGTAGGGCTGATGATGCGTTCAGGATTGGACGTGAAAATTTCCCAAAATAGTAAGTCCAGTTGACTAGATTATAGTTCAATATTAATATTACAGCAATGTTGAAAAAAATTGTATTTCTTGTCATCTATACCACCATAATAGTAGTTTTTCGTAAGCTTCACTTTTGTGATTTTGGTAACTATTTTACCATTGCTTGTCCAATCCATTTCAACTAGGCAATCTAAATTGTACTCACCATTCACATCCCAAGGTATGTTAATATATCCACCCCAAGCTTTTTCAATATATATCCAGTAAAAGACAAACTAGACAAAATATCAAAATTGATGCCTCATTTTGAAATACATGTGATAGTCTGTGATATCATAATGAATTTGACCTGAACCAAGTGACCTATAACCTGACCTAAGATGACCTTATAGCCCTTTAAATCTCTTTTCCTAACAATACATGATAGAAGTATACAAAGTATTAAATTGGCTATGCATCCACTGTGGAAGAGCTTATTTAATCTATTCAGTGTTATTTAGCATGCATCGCTGAATAAATTTTCTATAGATAGTACAACAAAGATTTATTGTATTCTATTCAAGTACTTTACTTGAATAGAATAAATTATATTTTGTTATGAAACACACATCTGAGTTACTAGGATACAGTAAACAAAAAATATATAGGGCCAAAATAATTTACTAAAATGGTTTAAAAGCACTCTGTATGTAGAGATAGTTTATAAGTTCAGGACTCACATGAGGTGATGAACATATTCATGTACTTCATAAATTTGCAAGAAAAAAAAATAAGAGGGGTACTAATGAAAATCATGGTATTATATACATACCCTTAAATCAATTGATTTAAATCACGATTTAAATCACGATTTATATCAACTGATTTTTTTGTAAATCACGGATTTAAATCAACTCTTTAAATTTTTACCATTTTTGATAAATTTAAGTTAATTTCATTCTTCAATTGACTGTTTTACTTCATTGCTAATGCTTCTACACCTTTTGGATATAATTAGAATACCTCCATGATGTCATTTTATCTATTGCTAAAAATTTATCTTCAAGGTGCAGAATTCAATAGGTATTTCTCATGCTTTTACCAATTTTTTCTTTGAAATTTTCACATGTGAAAACATCTTTTGATCACCTATGTCTATGTCTAGCATTCCACTGGTCAAGTGTATACATTTTTAGATTCCTTATGATCAGACAAATAATTGTACAACAGGATTTGGGATATATTTCGAGTTTTGACCCCTGCTTGATCTTAATTGACCCCTACCTACAATTACCAGAACTTTGAAGAGGGCAGTCTAAAGAAATTTTGTTCAGTATCCTTCGTGCATGTCAGAAACACTTTCAAACATTTGTTAACAATATGGTTACGGAACATTAGCGCTGTTGCTCTACTAAATACATGATGTATGACGTAGTGATATTAATATTAACATATTAATGAAACCATTTCTTCACAAGAAGAGTTGGTGCATCAGATTATTACCACTTATTATATATCAATCAAAATTGATTTCGAAATGTCAAATGTTCATAATAAACATAAGTTTTCGCCAGGTTCGCCGTCGAAAATAATAAAGGAGACAAGTAGAAAAAGTGATCCCGCCTGGGAATCGAACCCAGGACCTCAGATTTACAACGTTTTGCCTCCGCGATTTGATCGGCTTGACGCTCTGAAAACGGAAGTAAACAAGGAGCATGCGTGAGAATCGCTTTTCTGCAAAAGCGATCGAATATAAATTCAGCTTAAAGGAGTATTTCGTGATCCTAGCATCCTCTTTTTATAACATTTTTCAATAGATATCCACGAAAAAAGCTTATTTCCCAAATTTCAGTTGATTCCGATTTTGCGTTTGCGAGTTATGCATGAGTATGTGTATTACACTTCTCCATAGACAATGTGTTGTAATTTCGTTCTGGTATACCAGGACGAAATTCAAATTTCACGATATCTTTGGTAAACGAATTAATCTGCAAGAATTTTTTGTACATAAACATTATGTAGCCAGAGGATTCCAGTGATATAAAAATCTCAACTTTTATTGAGAAAAGTGGGGGGTGATGCTGTGGATCACGAAATGCCTTTTTAAGCGAGTGTTCTTGTATATAGGAGAGAATCAGAATTCTTTATTTCAGTCAGGAATGGAATGTTAAGTTTTAAATGTAGAAAATAATGGGAAAACAAAGGGGGGGGGAACCGAAGTGGATGCGAGGGGTGACATTTGTTGTCGACTAGTTTCATAACTCCTTAACCCCCTGACGATCGGTACCGAATTTTGAGATTTGTTTTTACTACATTCTAGTGTGTCCACCAATCCCGTATGGAAGTACATGGAGTGTTGGTAAGGCATATAGAGGAAACTGCTACAAAGTCAATTCAAGAAGGTTATCGTATGATGATGCAAACAACATGTGTGGACTCGGTGCAGAAGAAGTAGAAGTCACTTTGGTGATAATCAATGATGAAACTGAAGTACGTAGACAAGGCATCCATATACAATCTGTTAACAGATGGATGTTAGATATAATCCAATTGAATATATGAATACAAAACCCACCCAAGTCCATACTTTGGCCAACTTGAGTTAAGCATGGGAAATTGTTGCTATACATAGACATGTCATATGTATGAAAGAACAACTCAAATTCATCCTCTATGTCTATTGAGCATGTGAAAAATAGCATGTATAAAATAACCACACAAGTCCAGGATTTGAGTCTTGTAACACATTGATTGAAATCCAGTATGTATAAAAGTCCACTTGTAACACATTCATTGCTGGAGAGTGACTTTGAAGCAAAAAAATGGGTTTAATCAAGGAAAGTGTGTGGTTTATATTACATGGCAATATGCTTATCAACATTATACATACCTGTGTGCTTTATTTTGTATTATCTTACTAGTGGTAATCTCTTTCCAACATTGTTATCTTTGTATATGATTAAAAAAAACACCCAAGTCCAGCATTTAAAATCACCACCACAAAAAGTCTCTGAAATGCTAATCGCCATACCTACATGTAATACAGTTTAACGCACTCATTTGCACGAAAAACTTACCATATGGACCAGGTAAATCTAACTGAAGGAATTAAAATGATACACTGTTTTTTTCCTCAAAATCACTTCCAAAGGACTTGGGTGGGTTTTGAATTCATGTATTCAATTATTAGACTGTCACGCAGTCTCGGTTCCATATCTGTGTAAAACGTAGCCAAAACCACCATCTCCCTGTACAAGCCTAGCAAAGGTTAGTTATTACAACTGTAACCCCCTACTACCAGCAACAGAGGGAGTACTGTGCAGACCTACTGGTTTTATAGCTCTTCTCTATCGAGACTGTTTGATTTTGTTAGAAAAGTCCCTTCCAAATAACTTTCAAACTATGTACGGTAACTCGGATTTCAATTATTATAGAGCTATTGTCAATTCAAATACGGTAAGCACACAATATACATGACCCAGTTCTATTGTCATTTTCGCGTGCGATTAGCTGTTATCTCAATTAAAGCCTCTTCAAATATCGCCTCTCTTTCTGAGGGCTTTTGGTCAGCAAAGTAGCCGCTTAAACAAATTGCACAGCAGCTAGAGCACGGGCGTGATATATAGAAAAATGGCCTGAGGCTGAGCGGTAAGAGAGATCTCCACATGAACAAATTGGAAGTGGAAGGGAAAATATCGAAAGGTACGTGGATTAATAATGGTATAGCCTACATTACCAGTCGCTATCCATGAACCCGAGGGAAGATCTATCCGATTATAACTATGTAGACTGGATTAAGTATTTGAGTTTTAGGTCACGATTAAATTCAAAATGGCTCCCGATCTGAAAAAAGTACACCTTGGATCTTGTCAACTGTACTAAATTTGGAAGCTTTTAACCGCGGTACTATTATACCTAGACTGCTGCCCTCATTCGTCAACCTTCTGGATTGACGACTGAGAAAACTGCGTGGAAAAAAAGTTGCGGACTTTTGCAACCAGATTCTGGTTGCACATGAATATTAAGCAGGTTGCAAACTTTCACTGAGACTGCGCAGTCCAATTAGACCGAGTTTGTTGTTTTTAGAACTTCAGAGCGTGATCTTGTCACAACGGCGCAGTACACACGGCGCGGTACACGGGCGCCGCTAGTCAGTCGCGCTATGGCGCATTAAGGGGGTACTACACCCCTCGATAAATTTGTGTCTATTTTTGCATTTTTCTCAAAACTAATAACACACTGGTAACAAAAGTTATGTATATTATAGGGCAAGGAATCCAATTACTACACTGGAATTTCAGTGATTCAAGACAAGCGGTTCGTTATGTATGATAAGAAATAAGGTACCGCTAGGATGTACCTCATTTCCCATCATATATACTGAACCGCTTGTCTTGGATTTGGATTCCTTGCCCCAATAATATACATAACTTTTGTTACCAGTGTTTTATTATTTTTTGAGAAAAGATGCAAAAATAGTCAAAAATTTACCACATGGGTGTAGTACCCCCTTAACCAAAGTCGCCACAATTTGAACTGTAAGATAACCAGTCGTCACTACGAAGCATAACACAGTACATGCGGAGTGTAGACGGCTGGTGGAATAAGTCTATACTATACCTAACATTAAAATGACACCCTGATTTGTTTAACACCTGACATCCTGAAACAAATGGAATTTTGCATTTAACAAACATTCTGCACTAAATTACATTACTGCCAGACTATATTTCTTATTTACAACATACAGGCTGAAATGGCAAAGTTACTTATAGCAAATGAAGAAGATGAATACTATTGGATAGGGGCAAGATATTACGACAAAGACAAATTATATTGGCTGGATGGAACGATAATAATTACTAATGACACGACTGATACATTTTATACGTAAGTAGGAATGATGACGATGATGATGATGATTATGATGATACAAATGACGAACGCGATAATGATGGTGCTGATGATGATGATAATGATTATGATAATGATGATAATGATGATGATACTGATGATGATGATAATGATGCTGATGGTGATGGTGATGATGATGATGATGATGATGTGATGATGATGATGATGATAATGATGATGGTAGTGGTGATGATGGTGAAGATGATGACGGTGATGTGATGATTACGACGACGACGACGATGATGATGATGATGATGATGATGATGGTGATGATGATGATGATGATGATGATGACGATGATGATGATGATGATGATGACGATGATGATAATGATGATGATGATGATGATGATGACGATGATGATGATAACGGTGATGTGATGATAACGACGACGATGATGATGATGATGATGGTGATGATGATGATGATGATGATGGTGGTGGTGACGATGATGATGATGATGATGATGATGACGATGACGATGATGATGATGACGATGATGATGATGATGACGATGATGATTTAATATCCCGAAGATGATGATGATGATGATGATGATGATGATGACGATGATGATGATGATGATGATGATGATGATGATGATGATGATGATGATGATGATGATGATGATGATGATGACGACGAAGATGATCTGTATTTGTGTTAGTTATATTCTTTGTATATGCTTTAAATTTAGTAACTTTACAACTGAGGGAATAAGAACCCCGAACCATGATTGCGTAGCCATGTCGTCCAAAGGTACTTGGATATATGATGATTGCTCAACACTGCGTCTGTCCATATGTGAATCATTAGGTATTTTTGCATAATACATTTATTAAAGTAAAATAACAGGCTGATCTAAAACTATTCTGTCCAGTGAGGTATATCTTCGTAGGTCTACTTTTCGCCAAAATAAAACCCATTATTGAACTATAGGCAGGGCTGGGCCTTAACTTTTACTAGCTAAAAAACTATACAAGGAACTATTAACCCTCTTTTTGCAACATGGCTGTCAAAAGATAATTTCTGATACTGTATATCAAAAGTGATAATTTCTATAGTACTGTTTTAACTCACCTATTTTGATATCTGACTATTATACCGTTATATTAATATGAATCAAAATCATTTTCACTACTATCCGAATCAGTGTCTGAATCAATGTCAGATTCTTCAGTGTTCACATTAGTTGCCACATCACGCAAACATTTTGGAAGTGCTGGCTTGGAATACCGCATTGGCAAACATTTGCCCTCTCTCTAAGTCCAACCATGTTGCAAAGGTGACGGTGGACCATCTGAGTTCATATAATTGAACCAGATGAATTAGAGAATAAAGGTATTGTTTTTAGCCGCTGGAGTGCATCTATCGTCTCATATTACACGGGCGACATTGATTTTCTCGTGCAAGAAAACATATAATTAGACACCAAAATCGGACCCTGCTAACTATATTTTGCGAAATGGTCAGAATTAAAAATTTGTTAACCATTGAACATTTTTCGTTATACCGCCCTCATGAAAGGTCTGACACACAACAATCTATACATTTTGGAATCATCATGACCATACGTGTAATTTGATATATTATTTGATATAATTGGAGCATTTTGAAAAGTTGACCCCCATTTGACCTTGATTGACCCCACCCCCGGAATGCCCGGAGGTTTCAGGAGGTGAGCCCAAGCTTAATTTATCCAGAATCAATCAAATATCCAAAATGACTTTCAAACCTTTGTTCTATAAATTGGTCACGGGCTCTACAGGCTAGTCCTTCACTAATCAATCTTCTACTGGCAGTACTGCTCGCTCGCCGTTTTCTTTAATTCTCTCTTTGCTTCATATTTCTTCTTCTCATTTCCTCCTTTTTAAGCTTCCTTTTATGGTCCTATAACACATTCAAAATGTTACAAAAATAATTCTCAGCACTCTGGCCATATTCAAGGTTAAAGGTCAACACAGAGGTCAAATTTCAAAGGTGGTCACAAATTGCTTGTCATGTACTAAATGCCTAAGTAATAACTCATATGGAGTAATAGAGTGGAAATTGTATAAAAAAAGATATAGTGAAAGTCGCTCTACAAATATTGATAATCATTCTAAAAAGAATGAATATGGAGTGAAATTTAACTCCACTTTAGGAATCCATAAAAGAGTGGAATTCTACTCTTTTACATTTGGAGAGATACAGCCTAGTGGTGAAAACGTCTCCATGGACATTCAGTTCCAGGGACGTTCGACTCCAGAGCCGCTCACCTGCAGAGTCGCTCGACTCCAGAGTCGCTCGACTCCAGATCTGCTCAAATTCTGAGACGCTTACTCATTTCATCGTATTCACTACTCATACTATAGCATCGTGTATGTTTTCTTACAACTTTTACAGGCCACCGTTTTAATTTATATAGTCTGCAAGATGGCGGTAGAAATTATAAAGGACGTCTAGAGTACATGCCATACGGTGTTGACAAATGGCATCCAATATGCGGTTCACTCGATTACTTTAACAAAAAGGATGCTGTTGATCTCTGTCAGAGTATGGGCTTCCCTAACATTTTGTCCTACTATACTGATGCGTCTTTGGGATACGGATATGGCAATGCAGAAATGTGGAAATTGGACGACTTTACCAACCGACTTGCATCGCCAGAACCAGATTGTGATCCTAGAACTGTCGTCAGTTTGCAATGCCTACCTGGTAGGTCACAGTAGTCGTGCAGTATACAGTGGCCTTGGAACCGGGGGCCTGGGGTGCCCCCAATAATTTTGGTGGAGGAGCCAAGTACCCTAGCCACCCCCCAATAATTTTGGTGGGGGGAGCCAAGTACCCTAACCACCCCACCCCACCCAATAATTTAAGGTAAAACTCATAATTTTAGGGTAAAATTCAATTATAAGGTAAAATTCGTATTTTTAGGGTAAAATTCGTAATTTTAGGGTAAAATTCGTAATTTTAGGGTAAAATTCCCACACATTTGATACATAGCTAATCAGTCTTTGTTACAAACTTTAATCGTTTTGGTTTTTCTAGATTATACCTACATCTTGTGAACTCTGTATAACCATTAACTACTATAAATTTCATGTGTTTTTAAGGATCGGATGGCAACGTATGCACAGTATTTTTGTGGGACCTGAGAGCACATCAGACACGTCAAATTGCATTTTGAATACGATGAATGTCCTACTGATATCAACTAATTTCGATTTTTGTAAAACTCGCGATGTAATACAAAATTTATGGCAGATTATTAAAAGTTAATATTTTTGACATTTAAACTTTATAACTCTAATGATACGTATTTAAAGTGTATGCAGCTGGAAGGAAAAGCCGACCATCATTTGAAAATGTTGACTTTTCGTATTGAAGATATACATTTTTTCCCAAAAAGTCCTACAATTTTTTATACCTTTATACATTATATTGTCAGATGAACCAATACATATGAGACTAGTCGGAAACGCTTCTACAACAGGAGCTGTTGTTGAAATATTTGACGGCGATGTCACATGGGGTAGGCTCTGCACAGATACCTGGTCAACAATAGAGGCTGACGTGATATGTCGATATTTCGGATATCAACAAGCTATTGCAGCCAAAAAGTACCTTCGGTGAACCAAACAGCTAAGTTGGCATCATTGCAGTGCGATTCAACGACACCTAAGGACTTTTTCTCATGTAATGGTGAGATTTCTGCTAGCTGCGTATGTGTTAATGAGGATGCAGGGGTGATTTGTTCAAACGGTAACGTACCTGTCTCTTTGTTGCTGAAATATTATATACAGGGTGTAAAAAAATGATTGGTACCAACCAGTTTCCAGTGATTATGGACAAGACTACCACAACAAAATGCAACATAGGAGCTACCTTATTTACAGATGAATGTTAACTGATTTTGTTCCGTTTCATTATTCTCGTCAATTCAACGAGCTAAATGAGTGGCAATTTGTCTTCAATGAACTTGTGGTTCTGTTCTCCTGTGGCAGTTGCTCACACTGTGATAGCCATGATTGTTTGATCTTGACCTCGGGTCAAATTCATTAATCTAATTATTATCACGTGTTTAATTATTCGCGATAAATAAATTGATCTTAGCGTATTGCAGGGGTAGATTGACAATGCTTTGTCTGGAGAGCAGATGCCTTCTGACATCATAAAAAAAGACAACTCCAGACTAGGCAGGCTAATTTTTTTGATCAAAAAATCAAAAAACAACAACAAAAAACACTCTGCTCCGCCTTGATTTTGTGTTTATTTGACTACTCCATATCATCCTGGTATGGCGGAGTATCTAAAACTACATGTACAAGTATAAAATTACAGCGTGCCCAGAACAAGGTTATTAGGTTTATACTAAGTAAAGACTCTTTTTATCACATTGATGTTAAGGACTTCCAAGATTTGGTAATTTTGAACATTTGCATTAGGGCAAAACAATTGCGGCTTAATCATATTTTTAATATCAACCATGGCCAAGGGCCACCATATTTAGATTATAAATTCACCAAAATATCCCAGGTTCATAACCACAATACTAGGTCCAGTCAGCATAATTATTATACACACAAAAACAACAGCTCAAACCCAGGTTCCTTTTATCAAGCTAGCATTCATGATTGGGCTGATCTCCCTAAGTCAATCAAGTAGATAACGGGCCAACTTTTAAAAAGCTGTTAAAGAATAATGCAAAATCTTACTCTGTACCTGTGAAATTCTGGAAAGGCAATTCCCTATGTACCTGTGTGTGTGTTTTTGGGTTGGCTCGTTGTGGTGGTTGGGTTGGTGGAGGCGGGGTCTGGCATTGAATCGCAGTTATCATGGTGGATTTGCCTTTTCATACACGTCTGCAATATTGGCTTTCTGATTAATATTCGTGCAATAATAATTTTTGATTTTTGATAGTATCATATTTAGTTTTTTGTTGTTGATATTTTGATGTTAATGTGTGCAATGTTTAAAATTTTAAAGGACCCCTTCGGAAATAAGCCCTTCTTAGGGCTTAAAGGGTTACTGTATCCTATGCATATCTGTAATTGTATTGTATATTGTTATTTTTAATGTAATTTAAATGTCTTTTTTATATTCTATGTTTTTTTTTTTTTTTTTTTAATGTGAACTCTGTAATTTGAATGATATGCATGAATAAATTCAAATCAAATCAAATCAAATCAAATCAAATCAATCAATTTGCATATGATCATGATGATACACATGCATCGTTGATTAATTTCATCAGGTTGATTCAATAAACGAATTGACATATTCGCTTGACAAAACCAAGTGAATTTGCATCACTGCAATATTACATCATTCGCATCAGAAGATTTCATCAGGTTTGACTGATATGGTCATCTCATGCACTTTCCCGGGAAACTGGTTTCCGGCGTTCCTTGGTCTTTTTTTTCAGTCTTTAAAAGCGGATTGTATACATGGCTTAAGAAATATGTGCCCTCCTCTAACAGGTCTTACTACTTCTTATCTCCATGGCTTCTCGAACTTATTGTAAGGATCTATGAATTATCCCAAATTTATTGGCCCGGGCGATATGATCAGAAATTGCTGATTTAGTCTGTTTTTGTATTTTCTGATAACTTGCGTTCAGAGCGAGTGTGCAAATTTTCGATACCCTTGCTTTTCTCAGAAATCGAATTTTTTTTTTTTTTTCAGCGTTTTTGATTTTGTTTTGCATTTGATATTTTACTTTGTCCATAGCCCATTTCGGGTAGCCAGTCTTTAAGGTACGTACGTATAATATTTACGTATATGCTCTTCTTCTTTTGTTTGATCACCTGTTCATACAATCGAAAGGGTTCTGAGAGGATGCTCTGAATTGAGGTTGAAGTATTGATCTGTATGGGTCTTCTTTTTCTTATCGTGGTCATACACTCTAGATACTGTGTTTCAGCCAAAGCTGGACACAACTCAATAAAGCTACCAACAAAGTGGGCATTTCTGATCATGTCACCCACGGCCAACCATGTAAAAAGGATTGGGGAGCAAAACCTTAAAAAGAGAGGAGGGTATATATTTCTATAGCCATGTAAACAATCCCGCTTTTTAAGACTAGAAAAGACAATAAGAAACACCGGAAGGACAAAATATTGCATTGAATAAAAAGTCACTTGGTTTTGTCGAGCAAAAAAATGCCAATTCGTTGATACGAATGCAATTTCAATCTTCTTATTTGGTAACGTCAAGTCGAATGCCTGATTGAATATTACATTTATAAGAGAAAACTCGAAGAAGTTCGTGACACAGAATTTGTTTTTGGCAAAAGGGGAAAGATGATAGATTTATTTTTAAGCACACTTTCAATTCATATTGAAGTAAGCATCTACAAATTTTATATTTTGGTCTGCGCAGAATCAATGTGGACTCATGCTTCGAATACTTTACTCTCGTGGCGTCTGCGTTTGAAAGATAAATTAAGCACAACACGGATAGTGGAAGCACGTACCAATGACGACGACATTTGGCGAAAAATATGTGTCAGCGTGAGCACAAACACTGTAAATCTATTCTGCTCAATAAAGCCACAAGATTGGTCTTGCTCTAGCGCCTTTAACGAGACCTCTGTGGGTATAGGTAACTCATCTATAACGGATGTACTGATTGCCAATATCAAAATACGATATAATGCCATCGTAAGCATGGACCTGCATGTGAAGGGTATAGCCGATGGAAATTGTTCAAGTTTGGATCAAAAGGAACTAACATGCAGTTGTGGTAACATATGGAAAGGTTTGTATACAAAAACGATTCTCTTATAAACCATCTATGCACAGTTTCCACCTCGATACACCTGAGCACACATTTTCGTCCAAGAGCTTCCAAGCAAGCAGTGAATTGTCTCTACACAGTCGTTGATTACACTACACGGTTGTGTGCATAGCATCGTAAGAGCTGTGTGAGGTTCTAGGTGGAAAACTGGCCTCAAGGTTTCCTTCATCCAATGAGAAATTTGTTTATATCAAACGAAACCTAACACTTCCCCCTAAAAACATTTTACCCCATTAGGTCCACAGATAACGCAATTCAATGTTATAGCAAGGCGAATGTGGTAAATCTGTTGAAAACTACCTATCCAAGCACATTTTTTGACCAAAATGAAGGTTTTAAAAGTAAAAGCCTCAAGTGTTCCTTACAATATTTTTCAAATCTTATGTCATTAAATGAAAGAGCACACTTATACTATCCATATACTAGGTTCATTTTAATGATCAATGATCAATTCTCTTTAAATTGCAAATCTTTTGCAACAAGTTACTATTTTCGCCTGCTTTGTCATACGGTTGTAAATTCAATGAACTATGACTTTGCTAAATAGCACTTACAATTTGATATGTTGAAACAACAGGTTTCTTGTTAAGCTGGATTTATACTTCATCGCTGAGCGACGAACAATAGGTGTTTAACCAATGAGGTATGACGCTTTTCCAGACGCAACAAAAAGCGCGCTACCTCATTGGCTAGAAACCAATTCAACTTTACGCCGTAACATTGTACAGAAATAGTTACGTGTCGATAGTTCAAAGAGTTATTAGTCCGAAGACCCATTAACTCTTACACTTAAACTAACACTAACCCACTAACCCTAACCTATAACCTTAGCCCTAATCATAACCTAAACATAACCCAAACCCTAACCCAAAACATAACCATAACTCTAAGCCTAATAGTTACCATAACCCAAACGTAACACTATCCCTAACAATAACCCTAAATCTACTGCAGACCCTAACCTTATCCCTAACCCAAATCGTAAACATAAAATAAAACGCCATAGAAGCTTGTGTTGGTGTCCATAGTTTAGTTTTTGGTGGATATTGCATTTCAAGACCACCAACTTTACAGCATTGAGCATTTTGAGATATGGCGGGTCAAAGTTCACACAAAAGTCAAAATTTAAACTGTTCAATGCTGATGAAAAGTTGCCCAAATTATTCCTCTTGTCATGGCGATCCAGAAAAAGTATACTTTTACCTATCTGTGACATATCCTTCTGGAGTTATTAGCAAAAAGGTCAAAGGTCACGATTTGACCTCCACAGGGGTCAAAACCTGAAAAATTCTCAAATCTTCACCAAAATAGTCTCAAATTGTTCATCATATAAAATCCATGCAGAAAAATAATAGTTTGTATTGTGTATGAAGTTTCCTTACATGGGTAACATGCCAAAAAGTGCCAGGTCTATATATGATTCAATGGACATTGACCTTTGCCACCACGTTACCATGGTAACGAAACATCCTAGCTATGGCAAATCATTTTTTGAAATTGTTTATAGAAGACGAAAAATTTGAAACTATTTTCATAAAAATCTGAGTAATTTTCAGGTTTCGACCCTTGTGGAGGTCAAATGGTGACCTTTGACATTTCTGCTTATAACTTAAGAAGGGAATGTCACAGATAGGTAAAAGTATACTTTTTCTGGATCGCCAAAACAAGATTGATAATTTGGTGAGCTTTCCAACAGCATTTGAGCAGTTTGAATTTTTACCTCTGTATGAACTTTGACCCGCCATATCTCAAAATACTCAATGCTGACAGAGATCCAGTAAACTTATGTTTGTTTTGTAGTTGGTGGTGTTGAGAAGCAATATCCATCATAAACAAAACTTGACATGATCATACGAGGTGCCGGTGGGGGAGGCAAAAATTAAACAAGCTCCAAATTCAGTAAAAAGCATGTCATTAGAGACTTTGCGAAATGAAGTTAGAAAATTTACTTTAACTGGAACGGCAACTTCAGAAATATCGATTGGATTTCTTGCTCAAATTTACTCCAACGCGAACGTATGGTTGGTTACTGCAACAACAGCGTCTTGTCGCTTAAACTCGGGACATGTGTATCAATGTGCGTTCAAAAGAAGGGCATGTGTAAGAGCTTGTAACCGACTACATCAAACTGTCTCTCTTTTATTTAGTCAAGTGGTTATTAGTCCCACTTCAAGACAAAAGACTCTACCTTAAGAGCTTCGTTTGAGGAAACATGAATGAACTCGCGATACCACTCAACATGGATTATGTCGGGACCCAGCGTTAATCTCCTTATCATATTATTTTGAAACTGGCTATACGTTTCAATTAATATTCTTACGATAGTTTTAGGCCTATATATATTATTTTATAATGGCTCGTCAGCTTTGTCAATTTCATATTTCAATTTACTATGCAAAGCCTAATGAAATACACATTCTTTATTTTTTTCCCTCCTTCTGAATCTCTATCCCCTTCCCCTCCTGTGTCCCCTTCCCGACTTTCTCCATATTTCCCCCCTCCTTCTCCCCTCTATCTGTACTCGCTCTCTCAAACTTGACCCTCCTATAATTACCCACTCGCACTCCTGTTTCCCCCTCCCCAGTGACTTTGTCAGGGTTTTTCTGTTAGGAGGGCGTAGGCCGATTCTCAAGGCAAACGTTTTTACAAAATTGGGCTTAAAATGGCAGAAAAAAGCCTAAAAGCGTAAAATATCACTGCGGCCAGCATCCAAAAGGGGGGGTCAAGAAGGAGGACAAGATGTCCCACGGGGGAGCTGCCCCCTCCCTTTGGCTACCGGCAAAGCACCTTCCTGTCCACTTCCAATGCCCTCCTCTCCTCCTCCCTACCCCTCTATTACCAGGCACAACCTATGACATGTTATATATAAAAATGTTATGCACCTGCTTTACTCTTCCAGAAGTATCGTATACTGCTGGCTCAAGTAAAACCAGGCCTTTTTACGGGAACTTAATCCCCTTGGCGTTGAAGTCAAGTCCAAAACTTGGTTCCGCAAACTGATTTGGTGTACGTCATGAGCACACACAAAAGTATATATCAAGTGTGACGTTTGGAACAAAAATTATTTTGATCTAATTCAATCAATAATTTTCAGCAACACGTAGCATGTTTTTTACCCAAACCAAATTAGATTTCCAATAATTGGTCTATTAACTAGATAATACATAAGTGGTAATTATGTAGCCTATGAGGAAATATGTAAACTATTGTTCTAAATTATGACGTATACTATAGATTCTCGCGTTAACTTTAACTTCAAGCGGCTTTAATGGCAGAGTGGTTTTGAATACATAATCCTCTACAGCCTGTCTCAAAAAAAGTTGTGCAAGTGAAAAGCGCCCTCTTTGGCAATTGGCAAATACCGTTTTGATATGATGCTTACATCAACGTCACGAACGTAGTCTTAGCTCTCAAATACCGTTTGTTCTGTTCAATTTGCTTGTTTTAATCTCGAGATATGCTTAGTTAACGACAAAAGGGTAAAATCACAATTGTGCCACTTTTACTAGGGAAATGTAAATCAGCGATAGCATCAAGTTTATCAAGAGTTCCTTGGTGAAATCAAAAGAATGCATCAATTACACTATACAATTTTTTAAAACTTTTTTTTACTAATCTATCATGATGTAGCAATAATGATTCTCTTTTTCCACAGAAAAGATAAATACATATTTCACATTCTGCTGTAAAATTAAATACATGTGCACGTCAATGATTTTATCATGGTAAATACTGTTTTCTTAGTCACTCAAACACAAACAAATATTGCACACTAAGGTCCGTACGCACAAAAGAGTTAGAGAGGGCCTAAAGTTAGACCTGGTCTAACTGGAATTAAGTTCCACCAGGAATGGTTCTTTAATCTTATTTCATTCCTAGCTAGCAAATTCTGAAGATTTTAATGCAACGTTCAAAAATAATACAAATAACTTAAGCAAATGTAAAGGAAACTGTCCTTTCTCATGGTACTACATTCCACTTAGATCAGGTCTAACTTTCGTAAATCTTTTGCGCATACGGACCTTATAACTTTATATTACTTGTTGGGAGAGAAATAAGACAAAATAATGCACGCGCGCTGATGTTGATGCGAATAATGCGTCTAATGCACGAGCCCCGAAGGGAGAGTGCATTAGATGCTATGCTATATATATCAGTGATTTTACATGTACTAAAAGTGGCACAATTGTTATTTTACCCTTTCGTTGTTAAATAAACATATCTCCAGATTGCAACAAGCAAATTGAACAGAACAAACGACATTTGAGAGCCAAGACTGCGCCCTTGACGTTGATGTAAGCATTATGTCACAACAGTATTTTCTAATTACCAAAGAGGGCGCTTTTTACTTGCACAATTTTTTTGGAGACAGGCTGCATAATCCTCTAGACGTTAAAGTTTGTGGTTTCTAACTTCATTTCGCAAAGTCTCTAATATTGGGCAGGAGGATTAAGTTCTAAGACCAATTATTAATCAGTGCAGCGTGGCTGTCAATCAAATCACAATGCAATGTCATACAAGAATTAAACTTAATATTACTACAAATATCTCTTTTACTATGGTTACTTAACTAAGCCTGGAGATCTTGATTACCTGAATTTCTGATGAGATTCCTTTCATGGTCTCAGTTCTTGATACAAGTTCCGACAATGTCCAAGATCCTGTCTACCCAAGGGAAACCAATGGTCTACCACAGTCTCAGTCCAAAGTCCTGATGACTTGTGTTCACTATCCTAGCTGCTATCCTAGCGTTTTCTAAATGGTTTTCTATGTTGACCGTAAGCTTCTCTCTCGGAGATCACTTGAGCAAGCTATCTGCTCCACTTGGCAATCAGATAATAAAATATGTTAATCCAGCAAATTACCACAGTTCGTTGATGGAGATATTTCAGTCTACCGTTTCTTTGAGTGAACAAAAATCAAACACTATTGGCTCTACTACCGCCTTTAGCGTGTTTTATTCTCTCCAAAACACAAGAACCGCGAACCGAAGTTTGAAGACTTTACACAATTATGATAACTTTTGTACCACCACTGACTAACATAAATTTCACAAGAGTTCCCTCTTAGAACGTCATCTTCCTGCCCAATCATTTCCTATCCAGGCTTTATATATCATTTCCTACCATTCTAGAATAATCTTAACTATTTATGGCATATTACAGTATTTCTAAAAATAACTCATTACCTCAACACAAACCAATCAGAATCATTTACCTGTGTTACTGTACCATGAATATTGTAATAGCGTCACTACTTACTACTTTGGCAATCATGATCATTCTAATTTTATATTTTGTGATCATTATAGTAATTTCCATTATGTATGATAATTAATTAGCATTTTCCATTGAATTTCCAGAATATTCCATGTACAAATCAATGGAGCTAAATATCAAAACAAGTGAAAACTAATATCTGATGACAAAATACATAACTTTTAATAAATATTATGGAATATTTTTGGGGCACATAACAATAATTAGAATTCTTTCAAAAGCAATTGGAATTAGACAAACTATGAGATCGGAAAATTTTGTCATTTGAAGGTGATTATGAAATATATGATGTGGTGAATGGAACCGAATTACTACTACTACCAGACTTAAGTTGTAATAGACGATGTAATCACCATAATACATCGACATGCCAATGTGATATCAATTGTAAAATATACGGCGACTGTTGTATAGACTACGACGCTAATTGTCAAGAAGGAAACGTCACGGGAATTTCCCATAATAATCCTATCAATAGCTCCATGTATCAGTGTCTTGACGTGGCGGGATTGGATGGCATCGACTCCGCTTACTTTATCACTAACTGCTCTAAGTCTTGGAATGAAGCATACATTAAGTCACGTTGCTTAGATGCAACACATGTAATGCACGTTTTTGATAGACATGGTATTAATTATAGAAATATGTATTGCGCGATCTGCAACAGGAATGACCGGAAGATATTCATATGTGGGGTCAAGAGTATCCTCCACACCCCAATGTAAAAGGGTGTTATAATCTCAAGAAGCAAGTAGGGTCTCAGCTTCGACCATGTCGTAGGTATCCGATATGTTACGATTCTTTCAAAAACGAGACGATTAAAGAATACTGTCGGTCTTATTTGTACCCAATTTTATCAGGTAATTGCACAGATAAAATTTCTTACAAAAATCCTTACTGTAGAATGTGTAGATTAGATTACCAGGGTGAATATGGACAATGTTATCTAATGTATGACGAGTTAGGATATCAAACCATGTGGGACTTCCGGTCAAAGCTCACAAATTCGGAGTCCAATGTTTTAACATGTCCACCAGGAGAAGCCCCAAACTTTGTGTCTGACTCATGTAGACCTATCGTGTGTTCTTATGGATTTGTATTAAGGGATACGGACTGTGTCTTGCAGAATAGTACAGCCAACGTAGATGTTTTGATAGAATCCTGGGATTGCAAACACCAAAGGCTCATAGCAATTTTTAAAAGTTCTACTTGGATAAGTTCTTGTTTAGAAAGGACATTATATAAAGGTAGTGTTTATCCAAATCAATTTGAGCATCCAAATGCAAAGGATGAATACCGCTGGATAGCTTTGCGATATGACGAATTAAAACCTGTTGTTTCAAGTCTTTTAAGCGACTTCGGTCGATTGTTTGTACCTGATAATAGTAGTAGATATGATACTTGTGATATCAACAACTTGGATCTGGTAGTATCTTGTACCAGTGATGTCAGGGACCATTTAAGTTGCCCGGAAGGTTGGTTTACAGGTAGTCCAGCAGACTTAATTCATGTCAATATTTCCGGTCATAAAACTGTTTACCTGTATGGTGACAGGTATGTCATTCCCAAAAATATGATGATATTTATCGAATATATCTTAAAAGATGTGACATTCATTAAATATGACGTAGTTGTTTTCTGCCCTGTGCCTTTTGACGTTCCCTTCTTGGATTGCGAATTATTCGTCATCCAGCCGCAGGAGTATTATGTCAATGAAAGTGGTTTGTATATGAATAATAGTGACGGAACAATTACTTTGATTCCCAATGATACTTTCTTGATAATGCCCGACAATTCGGCACAAATCTGTTTCGATTTAATCCCTGCACCAAGTAAAATACCAAGTAGGTCTGATTCCTACCGGTTTATTTCTGATGCTCTCGATGGAGTCAGTTTTGGCTTATCCTGCTTATCTCTACTTGGAGAAGTGGGTACAATCATCACCTACTCTGTTTTTAAACAGCTCAGAAATGTGTACGGCTATGGCATTTTGTGTCTTAGTTTCGCTTTGTTGTTTGCCCAAATGTGTACGTTTCTTTCTGATAAGATCCCTTTGTCAGCTACGGCTTGCATAGCATTTGCTGCAGTTTCTCATTATTTTTGGCTATCTGTGTTTACTTGGACATCTTTATTAGGTGTCATTCTGGCGGATAAGTTTGTCATTCGCCCTATGAAAATAGGCAATGACGCGCAAATAACTTACATCATTTATCAGTTTTGTGGATGGTTTATTCCATTGGTTATTGTTGCTATTACGTTGTCGGTTCATTTTTGCAATTGTATTACACCGGGTGGAGTCTATGGAGGCGAAGGCGAATGTTGGATAATCAACTCGCAAGTCAATCTTTATGCATTTGGAATACCAGTAGCGTTAGCGATTACTACCAATCTGGTTTTAGTTATGGTAACGGTCTTGTCATTGGTGATTCAAAGACGAAGGTCTAATCTTCTACAGAAGAAGAAGGCGACGAATGAAGGTTTCAAGGAGGTGATCCTATTCTGTAAGGTAACTATTGTTTTGCTTGTGTATTTCTCTACCGGAAGTCAATTTCTGCCGAAATTCCTTCCCACAATGCAATATGCGTATTGCATAACAAAGAATATTCATTAACCTCTGATCTATTGTTATGCAAAACCCTTATTGCATTGTGGGAAGGAATTTCGGCACAAATTGACTTCCGGTAGAGAAGCCCTATAAACATATTAGAGTTTTAGCAAAAGCGTTTCAATAACATTAAACTGTCAGGTTATATAAAGGGATTACATTTTTAATGTTCTATATGAAATATACGAGGGTCATTCAAAAAGTTCTACCGTCATCATCACATTTCTGTTTGGATATTGAAATTACACTCTTAAATCTCGGCTACAAAATAAAAGTTATTTGATGAACATTTGCTGAAACTGTTAAAAACTGAAGCCAAAAGTTTAGTAAGCATCATATTGTAGGGTTGGATAATCTACATAAAAATGTTATTAAGATGCGGTTGTCCAACAGCTTAATAAGAATAAATATTGTGTTCCTAGTTGAGGTCCCTGACATACCTTGGGACTTCAAAACGTGTCACAAAACATTCTAAAATATTTAAGTGTTGACAAAATAATTTGCAAAATGTTAGGCCAAAATGTTAGCCCATAAATATTATGCAATAGATAGTATGACAACATTTTAAAAATGTTGTAGTACGAGGGTGATTCACAAAGTCCTACCTCCATCGTCACATCCCTGTTATCCAGGAAGTTGAGCTTACCCATGAATATAGTCTTAAATCTTGACTACAAAATGATTAAAATGTGATTTTTGGTTGTTAAATGTGTTGGTTAAGGGCAGAGTAATGGGAGAGAACATGGACCTTTTCGAGCATCATTATTTTTGAATTGTATGTCCAAAGTATATAAAACTATACATTTTTGGAAAGGAAATGAGTCAAGGAATCCCATGGTTATGTCAGATTTGTTCAAAAATCTCGAGTTTTTGACAAAATCACAAAAATGCACTTTTTTACCCCAATTTTTTTGTGACAACTTAAAAAAAAATCCGTTCGGAGTAAAAATTTTTAGTTAGTTTTTCATGGAGAAGAGACATGAACTTAGGGAAGGTTTTTTTATTTTTTTGAAATACGTCTTATTTTTTGAAATATTGCAAAAAACATGTGAAAAAGGCAATTTTGTCACTCTATTAAGCTAAAAATTGCACATAATGGTGTATATTTTTGTTTAAAACAAATATTTTGAAAAAATGAAAACCTTCCCCAGACTTTGATGTGCTCTAAGCGATAGTGCAAAAAGTTTGCCTTTTGCTTGCATATTTTTCGAGTTATCTTGTCACAAAAATCGTGCAATATTGTCAAAAATGAACTCTGAGAAATCGACGTTTTAGTAAAAAATGTCAAAATTATTCACAAAACGTCCGTATATTTTAAAACGGTAAGATTCACGCTTGTAAAGATGTATCTGGTGCATGGTCTAAATATGCATCTTTTTGCACCAATGAATCTATAATGTCTGGTTTTAGTGCCAAAATCCAAAATAATTAAAAAATCAAAGTGGCTTTTTCACTACAAATTTTTGTTTTGTTTACATCACATTTGCTGGCGTTAACAACATACCGAATGCGCCTTGACGGCGTTGGATATACGCGCAGAGTTGCGCCGCGTCACGCGACGCGAATCGCGCGCGTAATCACAATATTTCGCATTCGCGCATTTCTGACTCATTATTTCCCGCCAATTTACTAAGCTGTCTTGAGCCATGTGACTTTTTAGAGTTGAAAAGAGTGAAATAATCAAGCATAAATTCGAATAAATATTAGCAAGTTGTATTTTATCAGTTTCAAAGTGAAAGAATACATCTTAGCGTTGATAAATATCAAAAAATCTCAAATTCGGTCGTGGACGAATGTGTCTTCCATTACTCTGGCCTTAAAGCGAATGCAGATTTGGTACGTCTGAAATGGTCTGAAAAGAATGGTCAATTTTGATTTAAAAGGTTACCCACATCTATGTGGAAATCATTATTATTTATTCCAGAAAATGATTAAATTGCTTTATTTTAGTTCATATAATTTAATCAATCTCTAATGCTTGCAGATTTTATTAGGTATGATAATGATAATGATAATGATAATGATAATGATAATGATAATGATGATGATGATGATATGATGATGATGATGATGATGATGATGATGATGATGATGATGATGATGATGATGATGATGATAGGATGATGATGATGATGATGATGATGATTATGACGATGATGATAAATGATGATGATTATAATGAAAACGATGATGAGGATGGCGCCAAGGGATTGCCCTTAGATTTGCGCGATTCATTATTCACTAGAATAAGTGTCAAGGGATGGTCCTTACATTTGCCCGTTTCATTCTTCACCTTCTTTAAAACAATTTTTCAGATGTCATCGGTTCTTGGTCTTTGTTGGATTTCAATGTTTATCGCCAGTGTGGCTGATACTGAAGTTTTGTGGTGGATTGCCATCATGGCGTCGTCGCTACAAGGAGTTCACATATTCTTATCCTTTGGATTCAACGACAAAGCACGTCAACTGTGGAAGGAATATGTTCAGTAAAATAGATTTTGAAACACACACTTTAATTATAATTGATTATAAACAAGTAACTATTTCAGTCGTTACATTCACGTTATATAAATCATTTACTCAAAGTTTACTATAATGATCTTGAAACCAGTGAAGAGTAGACACTTGTGCACAGTGCACACATCCTTACACAAAATTAATTATGGTTACTGTTGAAACATGGCCTCAAGGAAGAACATAATTATTATGATTAATAAATTTGTGTTTCCAACTGATTGAGTGTCCACGTTAAAGAAGAAATAAAACAAAGAAAAAAACAACGGTTGTTTCGATTTAAATACATAAAGATATAGCTTATTTGGTCATCCTGACAAAAAATGTAAATTCTCTAACGCAACCGTACGTAACAAAAAAAACCGCTTTTTAATAATTCATTTGTGTACCGGGTGTTTAAAAAAACGGCCCCAACAAATGATATGTTATCTTAAATTGTTTTTTAAACAGTCATTCAGTGTTTGCATATTGAAATGCCACATTATTTAGACATCCTTTTTATTCGTATATATTTTTTATTTCTTTGAATAATCAAAAAAGAAGTTATATATTAATCGCACAGGGCATATTTCTAAAATGTTCAAAAATGGCATTTACATGACAGGTGTGTTCGTTCATAAGTTATTGATCTAACTATAGAAAACTTTAACTTGTAACCATTTTTACATTAGATATCATATCGCCAAAACATATATAAATGTAATGTCATTCTGATATAAAATAATTTTGATTTTTTGAAATTCGCAATGTAATACATATTTTATGTCAAATGATTAAAACATATATTTTGATATTTAACAGTACTTGAAGTAAACTTTATAAATCTGATGATTTATAATTAAAGTGTATCTAGGTGGGATGAAAAGCCGAGATCAATTGAAAAATTTCGACCTTTCGTATTGAAGATATGGATTTTGTTTCCAAAACACCAAAAAATTAGGTCTTTTGGGGAAAAAATCCATATCTTCAATATGAAAGGTCAAAATTGTCAATTGATCGTCGGCTTTTCCTCCCACCTACATACACTTTAAGAATATATCATTAGATTTATAAAATTTACTTCGAGGACTGTTATATATCAAAAATGTGAACAATATCAAATTTTGATAATTTTGTAATAAAATTTGTATTATATCGTGAATTTCAAAAAATTAAAATTATTTGATATCAGAAAGACATTCTTCGTATTCAGAATGGAATTCGATATGTCTGATGTGCTCCCATGTCCCACAAAAATACTGTCGAAACGCTCAAAACGCTTATTCCAGATCCCTTAAAGCCATAATGTGTGATTTGTTCCACAGCGATGCCCTCAATTTGTCTTGAATTTCTACTTTTGCATAATTCTAATGTCCAGTGGTGTACTAAAACACCACGTGAAAGACTACGCCCGAAGTGGTTTAATTACAGTAAAATTTAAGTTTTATAATAAATCCAGTGATCTCCTGTTTTATTCAGCGTTCACCGACCGAGTGATGGCTAAACACATCGCGTGCGTATGTATCATTGAATCATTCAATCAGTGACGTATAAACTGTATGTATATCGCAATTCGCCTTACGTCTTGTACATCGTAGCTGCATGAAGCTCCGCCAATAATCATGATAATAATACGATCGGCGAGCTAGTACACGCATTGTAAGAGCTGGAATGAAATTTCAATTTTCTTTGTCTTACCCCATTTGTTATGCAAATCACATATGGCTTTAACTGTCGATCGATCAATCGAAAGTGATTTTCGCTAACCCTGAAGCCTCTTTACACAGCAAACCCCATGTTGCTTTCCCAGAAGCCACCGGGGGTATTATGATTGACCAAATATTCACGCAAAAGGGGTCTTTTTCACCACGTTCAATCTTGCACTGTACGTACGCATCGTGAATAGGGTGTTTAAAACACGGAAATCATGGAAAAGGGGTATCTTTTACAAAACAGAATAACGTACTTCAGGTTCTTCTGACGCTCGTGAACACGGACTCAACGGCGCAGCGAAATAGGGCTCCTCAATCCTTTCAAGCGATCCATAAAGTATTTATTCCTTGAAAAACTGAAGTAGGCCTACATTCGTTTAGCACTCTCCTCCGACTCGTATATGTAACTCTCTGCGTGGTCTTCTTCACTAAAAAGGCACTAAACGTCTCATATCCAAAACATTGGGCATTTCTATGTCATTAAAAGAATAATATTAGCTAAAAGACGACCAAGTCACCACTGATCATGCATGGCATCGTGCACACAAAAGGTTTGCCGACTTTGCCCCGGACTTTGCCCCATTTTTCGATTAGCACACGCCACAACATTTAAAAGAGCACTATCATTAAACGCGTCATTTGCAATACAAGGGCAAAGACGCAGCACTCTTGGATCGCGTTTTGGCAATTGAAATACGTATTTCAGCTATAAAACTTGGTATCGAATTAAAGCTGATTATGTGTAAAATATTATCTAGTTATACTCCAGTTAAAATACATGCACCTCGTGAAAAAAATGACCTGAATCTTCCACACAGGAAGTGTGAGTTCGAAATGGGGTTACTTAATGGGTGGCTGAACTACGCCCCCTGTGTGGTAGGTTAAGTTCATGTCTTTTTAAAGATGTGTATGTATTTCAATTGGAATAGGCCAATGATTATCTGTAGCCTATAGGAAACAAACTAAACGATCGTCCTATAATAAGCACAACTAATTTCGTTATGATAAATAAATTTATAAATAAATGAATAGATTACATTAATTCATTCATTCATTCATTCATTCATTCATTCATTCATTCATTCATTCATTCATTCATTCATCAATTACAGTTTGATCACCTCGTAATCGGCGGGCCTAATAACATGGCGGATTAATATCAATATATTTTATTCGGAGAATTGTCTTGTGATATCTCGCTGGAAGTATTCAAAATTATTAATTGAAGTCCTTTACTTTGTCTTCTTTCTTTAACACGCACAATTTTGACCAGACAGGTCAACTATATCACTCTTAACATGGGTCTAATTTTCGGCGTAGTGATAAAAGCCTAATAATTTCCGCCGATTACGAGCTGATCAAAGTATAATCAATTAATCAGAGAGTACAGTGAAACCATCACTAGATACAGTGCTCAGCGAAATGTATAATTTAATTATGCTGGTGAAATTCCAAATAATCGATTTCATAAATTGGTCTTATGGCAATAAGTAGGCACTTGCCAGTTATGCGTCCTAAGATGCGTATAATATTGCGTAATAAGTTGCGAGAATTCCTCTAGCGATCGCCTCACAACCCAATCTATTCTTGGTCATTCTCCACATTACAACTGAAGAGGGCGGATGGGTTAAACCATCGACACGAAACATATTTATATGTATAATGCTAAGTTCTTATCACTAGTATAATTATATAATTAATGAATTATATAATTAATATGAAATAAACAAATAAATAAATAAATATTTAACAGTAATATTTTCAAGTAGACTAACTTTGCAATTAAGGGAGGTGTAATGAGCGAACCGTGGTTTGGATTCCAGAGGGAGAGGGTGTCGGTAAGAGGCACAGCCATCAGAAAATGAATAACTGAGATCGCGCGCCAAATAACAGAAATTTTCAAGTCTTAAAAAATAGGCATAGGTGGAATCGAACCCGGCACCTTCCGGTTCCGAATCAACGGATGGTATCACTAAGCCAACTTTCTATCTGCACTCAAACCTGTGATATTAATCCTTGATAATGCTTAACGGAAAAAATCAATACTAATGTACGATGTCATTTAAAATAGAAATCCCACAACTAAAGTAGCAATCGATAAATCTGCTCACTCAATCATCAAATAATCAATCGAAAAATAAATAAATAAATAAATAAATAAATAAATAAATAAATAAATAAATAAATAAATAAATAAATAAATAAATGTGTCCGTTCTCTCGAGCCCCAAAACGTCATTAAATAAATAAAATAAATAAATAAATAAATAAATAAATAAATAAATAAATAAATAAATAAATAAATAAATAATACAAAAAGAAATTATAAATTAGTTTTCTACGCCTAACGTTGGAAAATAAAGCAGCATAAGAAAAGTGACAGACGCACGGTTTCGAACAAGCGACGCCCAGAACAGCAACTTAGAAACCACAACGCCTTAGACCGCTAGGCCATAGAATCACGCAGTTTCTTATTATTATTTATTATTATTAAAAGACATTTATTAGGCGCCTTTTCAAAAAAGGCCAAAGCGCCTTACAATATTAAAACATCATTACAATTGAAAACTTGATGAACAAGTATACATTAAACATGTTAAAAGCGAGAAAATAGAATGCATAAAATATATCATAATCATAACAACAGAGCTTTAGATAAATAAGTAAACCACAACAATAAACATACCATTATAAAACAGACCAAATTAGTTTCAAGAAAGAACACTACTCCTTTGGAAACAAATGCGTTTTAAGCATTTTCTTGAAAGCCTGGACATTGGGGGCATTACGAATAAAAATGGGGAGAGCGTTCGAAAGTTTGGGACCTAAGCAAGAAAACGAACTATCACCAATGACACGACGATTGAATGGAACGCTGAGGCGAGTCTTGTCTTGGGAAGATCTTAGACCCGTACGATTACAATTATAATGTAATAAAATGTCGGAAAGATATGTAGGCCCCAAAGTATTTACGCCGTTGTACACATGCAGCAAGATCTTAAACTCGATTCTCTGCTGGACCGGCAACCAATGCAGCTCACGTAAGAGTGGCGAAGAGCTAGTGCGTCTACCAACACAGAAAATGAGGCGCGCAGCACGGTTTTGAAGCCTTTGAAGACGCTCAACATTGAAACGAGAAATACCACCCAACAAAGAGTTGCCGTAATCAAGCCGAGAAAGGACTAAAGATCTCACTGCATGTGCACATGTGTCCTGGTCAATAAAACGTCGGATGCGGGAAATGTTGCGCAGATGGTAATTGACAGTGCGACATAAAGCATTAACCTGCAAATCCATATTGAGATGGTGATCAAAGGTTATACCTAAATTCCTAATAGACTGAGAGGGATCAATCACCGATTCACCGATCTTCAGATTTAAACTGAGTGCTGAATTGATTTGTCTTGGCGAAGAGATGATAAAAAGCTCTGTTTTCGTATCATTGAGCTTCAATTTGTTTTTCAACATCCAGCGTTTGACTTCAGCAATGTAATTTGCTAGATTAAGCTGCGCTGCCTCAAAATCACCCGGTACTTTTGGATCATAACTAACGTACAACTGGGTGTCATCGGCATAGATGTGATACGCAACATTAAAAAAAAAAATATCCGTGATAAGTTTTGAATACAATGTGAAGATCGGTGGACCAGCAACTGATCCCTGAGGAACACCATAGTTGAGGGGATGGACACTTGAATAATTATTTAAAACACAAACTCTACTTGTACGGTCCCTAAAATGTACTCAATGTTAAGCCTATTTACAAGAATATCATGGTCGATGGTATCGAAGGCTGCTGACATATCTAAAAGTACAAGCAGAACACATTTACCAGGACCAAGCTCAATTACAATATCACTTTTAACCCGCAGAAGGGCAGTTTCAGTACTGTGGGCAGCCTTATAGGCTGATTGGAAATCATCAGTGAGGTTATTAGCCTGTAAGTGATCATTAAGTCTGGAAACAGCAGGGTACTCGAGGATCTTACCGAGGGTGGGAAGATTGGAAACTGGCCTGTAGTTTTTTCAACTCGTCTTGATTAAGAGTGGGCTTTTTGATCAGGGGTGTAATAACTGCCTCACGCAGGAGAGGTGGAAAGCATCCTACACGGAATGAGTTATTAATAAGAGACATTATGAAGGGAACCAGGACGTCAACACATTCCTTAAAAAGCCAAGTAGGCATGGGGTCCAGACAGCTAGTTTTGTTGGGGATTTTGAGATGATTTTTCTTACCTCAGTTTCATCCACGGATGAAAATATATTCAACATATTGCACTCACTATTGTTACTACATTTAACACACTGTACATATGAGTTGTTAGAATTAGACATACACTTGTCATGAGATATACTGGTAGTGACATTCAAATCACAGTGTTCATCGTCAAGTTCAGATCTTATCTTGGATACCTTCTCGCTGAAATAATCAGCAAAGTTATTACTAAGAACTTCATATGAAGAACATGAAAGTAAAACTCTATTTGAACAGTTTCTTCGAAGTCAAAGAAATGTATTAACCTTTAACGTTACGCAATATTGGCACATGACACGGGCACATGTCTGCGGGTAAAGATACTGCATGATAGAAAGGCGCACAAATAATAGGGATAAGGGTCTATCCCTGAAGTTAATGGTCATTGACATGCCAATTCTTTTGTATACCAGTGTATATACCAGCTACAGTCAACATAAGAAGTATATTGTTAGGCGTAGACGCAATCATAAATGCGGGAAGTATAAAACTATAGTCGCCACTCGTGCATTTGTTTGAGTCCACAGGTATTCCGAAAACAGCCTTCAACCCTGAAATCAGAGGTCGGTTTTGAGGTTGTTACATGCAAATACAAACTAAATATATCATGAAAAAACCCACCAAGAGGACTACGAGACTTATTCAGAGCCAACCTACATACTGTTATTTACAAAAGCCGACGGTCAAAAGTGAAATTATAAAAGGAGCAAGACCAGATATCAACGTTAAATCACGGTAAGCCTAAAATCGCATCGAAAGCGCCAAAATGCAGTCACAAAATTTATAATATTACTAAATCACCAAAACGAATTATAACGTAGGTATGCAGAAAAAGTTGTATTAGCAATAACAAAGTATGTGCAAAAAGATTTGTCTTTGGCATGTCGCGTGTTTGAAATAACAAAAAAAATATCAAATTTTGGAAAACGCCTCAAAATTTAAAAACAAACACGAACCTTCCAAAATAAATATATATTAACACTCGGCGTAAGTCAATACCTGTCGCTGTGATTTGGGGTAACTCGTTGCTGCCCTTCTCCAGATACCTGTACTTCAAGGTCGCTCATACCCCACGCCTTAAGAGTGCTCAATCCCATTGCAGGAGAGCGTAAACAAATTTTAAATAAATATTTACATATATAGAAGATAAAACTGGTGGGGGAAATAGTAAGGTTTTGACTAAAACAATTTACAAGAAACCAAACATTTACCGAATGCAACTTCAAGTACACAACGAGTAAAAATATATACATTAAATGCTACTCGAGACACAAACACTCAATTTAGTCAAACTGTCACTTGAAGTGGGAATTAGAAAAAAAAACACCAGCGATTGATATTTGACCAATGTAAGAAAGTCGCTTTTGCTGCTTAAGAATAGAATTGGTCAAAAATCAGTCGCTCGCCATTGACGATTCAGTATAAAAGTGTTAATTCAACTTGATCGTAAGCAATTTATATCAACAAAACTTGTAACTGCCACAAATGTTTTATCTTATCTCCAGCAGCCTGTTCGTACAGTGTATCTCAGATAAATGTGCACACTTTGATGAAAACACAGTATAAGTAATAGTGATATTAATGAAATACCAAACTAATTTGTTGTACACTCTTTAAATTAGGCGTGTGGTTTCTTAGTTTAGATGAATTGCGTTTTATATCCCCAGCAGCTTTTTTTTTGCAGCCAGACACGAACGTGATATGAATGTTGCTGTTGAATAAAAACGCATCGAATTCAATCAGAGGATATGGCGAAATTATCACGCATTTTAGCGTTAATTATTCTTCTTGCCTGTAGTCGATGGTAAGTAGATATCCAAAATACAAAGTAAAATTACGTACCGATTACCATGGTTACAAAAACTCAGAATTCGACTTCTCATCTTGAAACTGAGAGTAAAAACCACGCATTATCGTCAATTTAAAGGGCAGGTATTGATATTACGCAAAAACCAACTGAAGCGGTGAGTTTCTTCGAACAGAGACAGATTTAAACTATAAAAAGGTGACGTCATGAAATGAGATATTGCCCGCTTTGAGAAAAGGGACTATAAACGCTCTCAATGGACAGAACGTATACTGTTGTTGTTCACAGAAAAAACCTCCAAATTAAGTATATTACAGAACGAATAGTTTTTAAACATGGATAAAATCAGCCGTTTACTCTTTTATATATTAGTAAATTCAGATATTACAATTCCATATGTATATCAATATCATGATAAATATTAGGGCCTAAAAAAATTAATACATAAAAAATTTGAGCTTAGAATTTCATCTGAGACTAGCATATAAATCAAAGTTAGGTCCACAAACTCATGTAGTATCTGATTTCCCTGTATATTGCAAATGCTATACTTATTACAGTTTCAGTTGATGAAACATTACAAAGCAAACGCATAGTAACAATACTGTGTGAGCTTTGTTTCCGAAATGAGATCAATAGTCTGCATATTGTTATGCAGCATTGTTATGGTAAATGATAGTACAACTCATTGTTACTAATGTCAAACTTGTCAAAGTGATTGTGATTGTATGATGAGAGCATGATATAGTGTCCGCTTCATTTACCTACGTACGCTTCAAACACGTACGCTTCAAACGGGGGAAGAACACGTACGAGACTGAACTTTACCTACATAATTTCTCCTTTTCAGGAGAAATACGCATACCAAAATTGCAACAAGTGTCAACTTGTAATGTAATAATTACGTATTCTCTTCGAATAGAGATAAACTTGTTTTTGCAATAGACCTGCCCTTTAAGATATAGGTGTTCTAAACATAGGAAATATTAATGACAAACTATGGACGTCTCAGAAATTAACAATTGCACTTTAATGCATATGACCCATTAATCACAGCCTAACACTTACTCCCCAGTCGCCTTTTTGCGACGGGAAGGGAAAGAAGAATGAATAAAGAGGGAAAACAAAGAAAGAAGGGATGGTCCTTAGATTTGTCACAGTCATTGTTCACTACAATAGATTTACCCGAATCATTATTCGCTAGAATAAGGGCTAAGGAATGGTCCTTAGATTTGCACGGGTCATTATTCGTTT
>NC_092645.1:62829365-62850843 GCF_039555335.1 Amphiura filiformis | reverse complement strand
ATGTTATAAACATGTTTGCGTTTTGTAAAAGCATTTTTAACATTTTTGTTGCAAATTGTTTTGTCAACATTTAAGTAACATATCTTTGAACGCTAAAAAGCGTTTTATATAGCTTGACATTCAAGCGTTTTTGGTTAAACTAGTTTGAGTGAGTTATTGTATTCGTAAGGATAAAAATGAAGATAAAGTTGTTGATGATGTTGATGACGATGATGATGATGATGATGATGATGGTGATGATGATGATGATGATGATGATGATGATGATGATGATGGTAATTATGATGAGGGAGGACGATGAGGATGACGATACTGATGTTGCTAATGATGTGATAATTTAATAAAAATGATGACGATGACGTTGACGACGTTTGACTACAATGATGACGATGATGCCGATTATGATGTTGATGACGATAATGATGATGATGGTGATTTCGATGATGATGATGATGATGATCATGATCATGATCATGATGATGAAGATGATGATGGTGAGGAGGAGGAGGAGGAGGAGGAGGATGATGATGGTAATGATGATGATGATGATGATGATGATGATGATGATGATGATGATGATGATGATGATGATGATGATGATGGTAATATCGCCTTCTTTAAAACAATTTTTCAGATGTCGTCGGTACTGGGTCTTTGTTGGGTTTCAATGTTTATCGCCAGTGCGGCTGATACTGAAGTTCTGTGGTGGATTGCCATCATAGCGTCGTCGCTACAAGGAGTTCACATATTCTTCTCTTTTGGATTCAACGACAAAGCACGTCAATTGTGGAAGGAATATGTTCAGTCAAATAGATTTTGAAGCACACACTTTTATTATAATTGATTATAGACTAGACAAGTGACAACGTTGGCTTTTAAAAAGACTATAATGATCTTGAAAACAGTGAAGAATACACACTTGTGCACAGTGCACACAACCTCACACAAATGACGTTTACTGTTTGAAACAGGGCCTGATTATGATTACTTTTGTTTCCAACTAATTGAGTGTCACAGGTTAAAGAAGAAATGAAACAAACAAACAAAAACGGTTGTTTCGATTTAAATGCATAGAGTTCTAGCTTACTTAGTCCTACATGTACCTGGGGCGCGATCTTGGTGAGCCCAAAAAATATCACGAACCTGTAATTTTGAAAATATACCATATTGACGCTAAAATGGAACAAATTCATGCGAAGTGCGACTAATATTTGTAAAGCTGGAATGGGGCGCCCGTTTAGAAAGGGCTGTATAATCATACGCTACTGTCTGTGGTAACTTCACATCTTTTATTATATATTTTTGCCAGTCGCACCTCATTTACTACTGCTGTTATATTTTTAAACCGCATTTGCCGAGCTACAATTTATATGAATACCGTAAAACCTCGTCTACAGGCATATAGAGTGCTCTTGATGAAAGCTAAATTAATCCTGGTGCCATCCATCGACAAAATTATAACATTATGGAGCTTGAGCAAATAAATTACCGATACAAACAAGTGCTATTGTAAGACCAATCTATTGTGTATTTGCATATTCAGGTCTGTTTCGTTTTAATTAAGCTAATCAAAAACACTCCATATGCTTGTAGACGACTACTACCATTTTAACTGTTTTAATTATTGTTGGAATGAATCTCTCTCTCCTTTATTATTCTTTATGTCTATGTAAGATATGAAATTTTGATATTTATATAATAATGTAAATTTTCATGCAGTTTAACCTTCGGGTCACAAGCTGATAATTCTAATAAAATACACTGGCATATTTACAGAAATATACTGAACTTCCTTCTGTTTCCGTACACTATTTTAAATCGAGGGCTTAGAGCCAGAACTAGTTATGTCCATTTGTTTTCTCAATTACATGTTACTCATTTCGGTAACAAATGGACGGTTAATTCTGCCCTCCATAAAGTGACTTTGGGGTATATACATGGATAATTCTGCCCTCCATAAGAAAATGTAAGTCACTTTGGGGTATATACATGGTCACTTGCGTCTAACTACAATCCAGGAAAAAAGGTTGGCACACTTTGCCCGTCTTTTGGTATATCTCTTCCCCCGCTCCCCCCAATTCAATGTTGGACCAAGCCATGTTGTCATCAGGTCCGTGAGACCCTCCAACATTGAAGGATGGGGAGTGGAGAAGGGTGAAATATAGGTGGGAATCTGTACTTCACTTATATTGCATGCATGTTTCACTAGCCTCTCCAATTTTGATAGGGCACGCATTTCCATTGTTTAGTGCAAGTGTGCCAACTATTTTTTCCTGGATTGTCTGAATCAATTCCAAAAATATCCATCTAATTTCATATTTTGGCTTATAAAATAAAAACCATAAAAGGTATGGCCACCAAATTTTCAGGGAATGATCCACACATTCATATCAATATATAAAATCCATATTAATGAAATATGTTGTGAAATACGGGATAAGTCAAAAGAATATTATATGATTGCCAATTATTTATTTATTTATTTATTAGTTTAAAGCTATGATAATTCGTCCAAAAATATGCATCTAAATTCATATTTTGGCTTGTAAAATAAAAAGCATAATATGTATGGCCACCAAATTTTAATGTGAGCAATGCTCACATTCATATCAATATATAAAATTCATATTAATAATATTAGACTTTGATATAATGCTATTAAAGATGCACGTATATAAATATACGCTCAACAGAAATCACACTTTTACGGCATTTGTTTCATTAAAATGTATATTTATCATATAGCAGGTGTTGGCTGACATTGTGCTCCACGTTTAGTTCAGCTTTTGGCCAGGATAAATGACTTCGGGACAAAAAACGAACGATAAATAAATAAATAAATAAGTAAATACATAAATAAATAAATAAATAAATAAATAAATAAATAAATAAATAAATAAATAAATAAATAAATAAATAAATAATAAAAATAAATAAATAAATAAATAAATAAATAAATAAATAAATAAATAAATAAATAAATAAATATTTAACAATATCATTTTCAGGTAGACTAAATTTGCAATTAAGAGTGCTCAATCCCATTACAGGAGAGCGTAAACAAATTTCAAATAAATATTTACAAAGAAGATAAAACTGGTGGGGGAAATCGTAAGGTTTTGACTAAATCAATCTACAAGAGACCACACATTTACCGAATGCAACTTCAAGTACACAACGAGTAAAAATATATACATTAAATGCTACTCGAGACACAAACACTCAAGTTAGTTAAACTGTCACTTGAAATGGATATCAGATTCAAAATACACCAGCGATTGATTTTTGAACAGTGTAGGAAAGTCGCTTTTTTCTGCTTAAGAATCGAATTGGTCAAAAATCAGTCGCTCGCCATTGACGATTCAGTATAAAAGTGTTAATTCAACTTGATCGTAAGCAATTTACATCAACAAAACTTGTAACTGCCACAAATGCTTTATCTTATCTCCTACAGCCTGTTCGTATAGTGTATCTCACATAAATGTACACACTTTGATGAAAACATAGTATAAGTAATAGTGATTTTAATAAAATACCAAACTCATTTTTTGTATACTCTTTAAATTAGGCGTGGTTTCTTAGTTTAGATGAAATGCGTTTCATATCACCAGCTTTTTCAGCCAGACACGAGCGTGATATGAATGTTGCTGTAGCATAAAACGCATCGAATCTACAGAGGATATGACGAAATTATCACGCATTTTAGCGTTAATTGTTCTTCTTTCCTGTTCACTGTTCACACATTATGTAGTCGATGGTAAGTAGATATCCAAAATACAAAGTAAAATAACGTACCGATTCGTAACGTATTCTCATCTTGAAACTGGGAGTAGAAAACCACGCATTATTGTCAATTTAAACCCATAGTATAACATTTCTTTAAATATAGATTAGTATTCATTTTCAATAAAATGTTAGCATTAACTCTAAGATATGTCCCCTTTTAATTTTGAGCCGAACAAGTGAGTTAAAGCAAAGGAAATTGGAATTTACTACTAGCGCCAATGCATGTTACTCCGGCGGTTGTAATATGGTACGATCCTCTGGCGTGTGTGTGTGTCCCGCATGCCGTGTACGTAGGGGTGTGTTGACATCGCATACGCGCTCGAATAATATTTCTATGGTAATTATAAAACGACGGTTCCGGCGGTTTATTCAAAATCTCGGATTTTGACAAAACTACAGCACCTAAAGTGCAGAGAATTTTTGTTTACTAAAGTACATTACAATCGTGTAAAAACCTGAATTAAAAAAAATTGAGGGCGTTCTCCTCAGCAAATGTTATAATATGGCTTTAAGATATAGGTGTTCTAAACATAGGAAATATTAATAACAAACTATCTCAAAATTAACAATTGCACTTTAATACATATGAGCCATTAATCACAGCCTAACCCTAACACCCCATGGGAAGGGAAAGAAGGAAGGAATAAAGAGAGAAAACAAAGAAAGAAGCTGTTTGCTCTGGGTGGGATTCGAACCCGAGATCCCTCGCATGCCCAGCACTAGGTCAGCGACACTTTGCCACGGGTCTTGGGCTTCGCGATTCCGTCATCATACCACGTGGGATGCACGCACGAACAGCGCATAATCAAGTAGTATTTTGTAGTACTTGCGCGTGTTAAGGGATCTGGAATGAGCGTTTTGAGCGTTTCGACAGTATTTTTTGTGGGACATGAGAGCACATCAGACATGTCGAATTGCATTCTGAATACGAAGATTGTCTTTCTGATATCAAATAATTTTCATTTTTTGAAATTCACGATATAATACAAATGTTATGACAAATTATTAAAATTTGATATTTTTCACATATTTGATATATAACAGTCCTCGAAGTAAATTTTATCAATCTAATGCCATATTCTTAAAGTGTATGTAGTTGGGAGGAAAAGCCGACGATCATCGTCGGCTTTTCATCCCACCTACATACACTAAATCATCAGATTTATAAAGTTTACTTCGAGTACTGTTAAATATCAAAAATATCAATTTTTAATCATTTGCCATAAAATGTGTATTACATTACTAATTTCATTCTTGGTATTCAGATATATTCGATATGTCTGATATGCTCTAATGTCCCACAATAAATACTGTCCAAACGTTCATACCCCACCCCTTAAGGTTAAACACAAAAAAAACGTATTGATTGTGTACGCACAAGAAGTATATATTATTGCCGCTTTGTGAGCGCGCTTTCCTACATTGGAAACCTCAGAGTTCTGTAGTGTTCATTTCCTGAGAATGCTAATTTCATTTTCTGAGATCGCCATGGTTTATCATTATTATTATTTTTTAATTATAGTTTCACTCCACAATGTCGCACATTGACGATAAGAGAACAACACGTAAATATGTGTTTTTAATTTCTTGATATAAAGTCGAACTTTGCTACAGAGTTTTGTATTTTTTTTAACACTATCAATTAAAAAAACATTAGTCTGTTGTATATGCTATCATCCAACGTTTTAAAATACAGTTTTGGTATATAGCTAAATTTTCTAACCAATGTCTTATTGATTTTTACATTTTTACCCCAAAAGACTTTTGGTGTTTGGTGGAAAATCCATATCTTCAATATAAAAGGTCAAAATTTTCAATTAATTGTCGGCTTTTCATCTTAGCTATATACACTTTACACGAGGACTGTTAAATATTAAAGATATCAATTTCATCATTTGCCAGAAAATGTGTATTATATCGTGAATTTCAGACAAAAAAAATCAAAATTACTTGATATCAGAAGGACGTTCTTCGTATTCAGAATGCAATTCGATATGTTTGATGTGCTATCATGTCCCTCAAAACAAAAAATACTGCCCAAACGTTCATACCACACGTACCCCTTAAGGTGGGAGGTAATTGCAAGACATTTTTGCAATCAATTTTGTAACTTTTATTTCATGGTAATCAACCCCCTGAGGTTTTTCATGCTCGGCTTTACGTCCAGACGACTTAAGTTAATCATAGATCCATCCGTTGAGCTCATTTTATTGATAGTATTGTTACCCCAGTACATGGTACACAGTGTCATCGCCCCGATATCTTCATGACAGAAATCGCCATGGTAGGTTGAATCCACCGCCACGCATGGCCATTTTGTTCCGACCTGTTTAATAGTTTTGAGACGCATAATGGGCCAGTGAGCATGGTACGCCATAGGTCACTGCTTTTAGACTACCTCCACGATTGGCCTATACACTGCGCTATATGTATAGTTCGGCACATATAAAATCAGAATTATTGTCAGTTTTTGAGTTTAAGACGCAAGCTTCTTTCTCAAGACGCAAGCTAACGACTATCATATATGTTCAACATGTATATTCAAGTGCAAGGAACCACATTTGGCTTCTTTAGACGAAATCATTTACGGGAGATATTCATCATTTTCTACCCCGGTATCCAAAGATTTTCGTCTGAATATCAAAATCGTGCATAGCACATTCACGTGTATCGATCCCGGGTATTTATTTTAGTATCTCTGCTGTACCAAGTAATTATTAGCCAGGCGATGTCGGTGTGTGGTAGGACTGACCATCAAAAATAACAATTGGGGGTGGTGAAGCCCACAATAGATTACAGTAAAATCCTTAATTTTCATTTCGCTCTTGTATGAAAATTATTTCAAGAGGTATTGACTTTTAAACTTGTTGGTTAGTTTGAAACAGTCATTTAGAGAATACACAAATATATGACCGTACACGACGAATAAGCCGTAAATTCCTCCCGGTCAATTTTGTTTTATTTCGTTTTTAGAAAATAAATATCATAAGCTTTAAAATGGTATATCATTTGACTTTAAACGATATCCAGAAGCGGGGTTATGGTTTGTTGAACTTTGCTCCTTCAACAAAATGGTACCTTTTTCCGTTTCTACATGTGTCTCTTTTCCACATTGCTGGTAATAAATATCAAACAGCCTTAATTGGCGGTCATTTCAAATCACCCCCAAGTCAACGAGGTCAGGAATGTCCTCTCATTGTTAACTCGTTGGTTATACGTACCTAGACAAAATACAATGGTTTGTGACCCACTACTAGAACAGGATTTAGCTAAAGCAAACAAAGACCAGGGCTCTTAAGAATTCTAAGACATCTAAGGATCTAAGAAGCTTATTATCCTCTTCAACAATAGGATTATTGATTGGTTTAAAATGAGATACATGTCTCAACAACTTGAGGTATCGATGAATACGACCTTCATGCACATTTTACACTGTAACTCAGAATACAATTTAGGACATTCGTCCTGTACGGTCACATATATGAGAATGGGTTTTTATACATGAAAGACTAAGGTAACATCTTCATGTGATCATATAGATAAATGATCAAACTTGGGGATAAAGGTCAACCTTTTATACATACCGTACTGAGTACCCCACTGTCATCGGGAGATGTCTTTTCAAACTTCTACAGGTTACGCAATTCCTCGATATCGTTTGCAAGATGGGAATAAATCATATATAGGACGTTTAGAGTACAATCTGGCCAATGCCGACCAATCATGGCACCCAATATGTGGTTCACTCGATTACTTTTACAAAGCCGATGCCAAAGAAATATGCCAAAAGTTGCTGAGGCCACATATGTTTCAAAACATGCTGTCATACTATACTGATGCGTCTCTGGGATACGGATACGGCGATGCGAATATGTACAAACTGGTTGAAAAGAGAACGAGTTTTTCGCGATTTTCAAGGCGAGAACCAGGCTGTGATCCAAGAACAGCTGTCAGCTTACATTGCCTACCTGGTAAGTTCAAACCAGTCTCCCTATTGGAATGATCGTATAAATCATTCTATAACTGGTCTTAAAAGGATCATATCAATAATTTTAGTGCAGTAATAGCGCCACTTCAAGAAGCTATTGCGACTTGCATGACCAGAACCAGGTTGTGATCCTAGAAGCTTACATTGCACACCGACATCGTCTGGTTAATAATTACATTGTACAGCAGAGACACTAAAATTAATACACGGGATCGATACACGTGAATGTGCTATGCACTATTTGATATTCAGACAATAAATCTTTGGATACCGAGGTAGAAAATGATGAATATCTCCCGTAATTGTTTTATTCTAAAGAAGTCATATTTTTTTCCTTGCACTAGAACATATGTGTTGAAAGGATATGATAGTCGTTAGCTTACGTATTGAGAAAGAAGCGTGTGTATTGAGCTCAAAAACTGACACAAATTCTGATTTTATATGTGCCGAACTATAGCGCAGCGTAAAGGGTAGCTGCACTCCCTCGTGGAGGTAGTCTAAAAGCAGATGACTTCATGGCGTATACATGCTCACTCACACACAGAGAGGTCAATTACCTGGCTATTGTCAGTAGCCTTAGTCGGATGTCCCTCGACTCATTATGCGTCTCAAAACTATTAAACAGGTCGGAACAAAATGTCCATGCATGGCTGTGGACTCAACCTACCATGGCGATTTCTGCCATGAAGATATCGGGGCGATGACACTGTACATTGCCTCCGTGGTGAGTGACATTGCGCGGTACGCAGCTGTCCACTTACAATGCCTACCTGGTACGTCATGGTGTACAGTATGCAGTTGTCCCGTACCTACCTGGTATGTCAAGGTGTACAGTATTCAGCTATCAGCTTACAGTGCCTTCATGGTACCTCAAGGTATGCAGTATGCAGCTCTCTAGTACCTACCTGGTAAGTCATCTGAATACTGTACACTGTATTGTATTTCAGCAGTCAGCTTACAGTGCCAACATGGCAAATCACAGTGTATATTAATATAATATATATGTGTTTCAACACATTCTATTGTCAGAAGAAACAATACATATGAGACTAGTTGGAAACGCGTCTACAATAGGAGCCATTGTTGAAATTTTTGACGGCGATGTGACATGGGGTAGGCTCTGCACAGATACCTGGTCAACAACAGAGGCTGATGTGATATGTCGATATTTCGGATATGAACAAGCTATTGCAGCCAAAAAGGTACCTTCAGTGAACCATACATCTAAATTGGCATCCTTGTTGTGCAATTCAACGACACCTAAGGACTTTTTCTCATGTAATGGCGAGATTTCTGCGAACTGCGCTTGTACCAACGAGGATGCAGCAGTGATATGCTCAAACGGTAACGTAAACTGTCTCTTTGTTGTTGAAAGATTTACACAACACAAATATTGGGCGGGTAAAGATAAAAGGACGTGTTATCGACGCTCCACTCTCTAGGGCCGCTGCAGACTTTTTAGTGGGTGTAGAATATTCGATGTATTAAACATGTCTTCGTTATTTAATCTATTCCCATTTTACTCCCACTAATTATGCTAATGTTTAACGTAAAATCTATAATATATATAGTTCCACCAGACATTCTACGTTATATACTATCAAAATAAATGATGATTATTTGCACTATTTAGCTATTTTCATCTTCAATGTTTCTTTGTAAAATTCGCCCTAGAGTTGGTTGATGCCAGAGTAAAGTTAATTTTATTTCCGCCGTAGGGTGCTTGAAATCGAACTTATTATCCTACACCGTATTTCATTCACACAGAAACAATGTGGACTCTCGCTACTAACAATTTACTCTCGTGGCGTCTTCGTTTCAATGACGTCATGAGTACAACACGTGTTGTGGAAGCACGTACCAGCGATGACGGCATTTGGCGACAAATATGTGTCGGTACAGAGACTGAAAACCTATTTTGCTCAATAATATCGCAAAATTGGTCTTGCTCTAGCGCTTTTAACGATTCCAACATCATGGATGAAAGCATGGTATCTTCATCGGATGTATTGCTTGCAAATATCAAAATCACGCAGTCAAAGAAAAACAAATTCGTCATGATTGTGGACCTGTATGTGAAGGGTATATTCGATGGAAATTGCTCAAGTTTGGATCAGAAGAAACTAACATGCAGTTGTGGTAATTAATTCCTCTTTTTAGATTTTAAACTTAATCGTACGTATGCTCGCTGTCAAAAAAGGTAGTAATGTATCCGGGAATGTATCACACTGAATAGGCGTGCGATTCGCTTTTCTACAAAAGATATCGAGTATAAATCCTCCTGGTTATCCTGTAGAGGTAAACGTTATTGAATGCAGTTGTATATACTTGATATTTTTTAAGGTAATGAAGAAATATATGACGTGGTTAATGGAACTGAAATACTACTACTACCAGACGCAACCTGCAATGGGCGATGTAATCACCAGAGTAAATTGACTTGCCAATGTGACATTAATTGTAAAATATACGGCGACTGTTGTATAGACTACGACGCTTATTGTAAAGAAGGAAACGTCACGGGAATTTCCCATAATAATCCTATAAATAGCTCCATGTATCAGTGCATTGACGTGGCGGGATTCGATGGTATCGACTCCGCTTACTTTGTTACTAACTGCTCTAAGTCTTGGAATGAAGCATACATTGAGTCACGTTGCTTAGATGTAACAAATGCAATGCGCGTTTTTGATAGACGAGGTATTAACTATCCAAATATCTATTGCGCGATCTGCAACGGTAATGACCCGGAAGATATTCATATGTGGGGTCAAGAGTATCCTTCACACCCCAATGTCAAAGGGTGTTATAGTCTGAAGAAGCAAGTAGGATCTCAGCTTCGATTATGTCGCAAATATCCGATATGTCATGATTCTTTCGAAAACGAGACGATTAAAGAACACTGTCGGTCTTATTTGTACCCAAGTTTTACTTGTAACGGGAAGGCTTACAAAAATCCATACTGTAAATGGTGTAGATTCGATTACGATATAGTCCATTCCAGTGGACCAAATCATAACTGTAAAATTCCAAAAAAAGTAATCTTTCAAACTATGTGGGAATATCGGTCAAAGGTCACCGAATCTGAGCCCAGTACCTTAAAATGTCCAGCAGGTGAAACCCCTGACTTTGCGTCTGACACATGTAGACCTATCGTGTGTTCCTATGGATTTGTCTTAGTAGGTAAAGAGTGTGTCGTGCAGAATAATACCGTAACTCTTGATGGTTTGATACAATCTTGGGATTGCAAACAACAAAGGGTAATAGCGGTTTTTAAAAGTTCTACTTGGATAAGCTCTTGTTTAGAAAGGACATTGTATAGAGGGCGTGTGTACCCAAAGCAGTATGAGTATCAAAGACCTATTACCCATAAGCTGACTGAAGCCAAAGAAGCCGAACGGGAAAAATATCGCTGGATAACTTTGCAATATGACGAATTAAAACCTGTTGTTTCAAATATTTTAAGTGACTTCAGTCGATTGTTTGTACCTGATAATAGTAGTAGATATGATACTTGCGATATCAACAACTTGGATTTGGTAGTATCTTGTACCAGTGATTTCAGGGACCATTTAAGTTGCCCGGAAGGTTGGTTTACAGGTAGTCCAGCAGATTTAATTCATGTCAATATTTCCGGTCATAAAACTGTTTACCTTTATGGTGACAGCTATGTCATTCCAAGAAATATGATGATATTTATCGAATATATTTTAAAAGATGTGACATTAATTAAATATGAAGTAGTTGTTTTTTGTCCTGTGCCTGTCGAAGTTCCCTTCTTGGATTGCGAATTAATCGTCATCCAGCCGCAGGAGTATTATGTCAATGAAAGTGGTTTGTATCTGAATCACAGTGACGAGGTAATTGCTTTGATTCCCAATGATACTTTCTTGATAATGCCCGATAATTCAGCACAAATCTGTATCGATTTAAACCCTCCACCAAGTAAAATACCAAGTAGGTCTGATTCCTACCGGTTTATTTCAGATGCTCTCGATGGAGTCAGTTTTGGCTTATCCTGCTTATCACTTCTTGGAGAAGTAGGTACAATCCTCACCTACTCTGTGTTTAAACAGCTAAGAAATGTGTACGGCTATGGCATTTTGTGTCTTAGTTTCGCTCTGTTGTTTGCCCAAGTGTTTACGTTTCTTTCTGATAAGATCCTTTGTCAGCTACGGCTTGCATAGTATTTGCTGCAGTTTCTCATTATTTTTGGCTATCTGTGTTTACTTGGACATCTTTATTAGGTGTCATTCTGGCGGATAAGTTTGTCATTCGCCCTATGAAAATAGGCAATAACGCGCAAATAACTTACATCATTTATCAGTTTTGTGGATGGTTTATTCCATTGGTTATTGTTGCTATTACGTTGTCGGTTCATTTTTGCAATTGTATTACATCGGATGTTGTCTATGGAGGCGAAGGCGAATGTTGGATAATAAATTCGCAAGTCAATCTCTATGCATTTGGAATACCAGTAGCGTTAGCGATTACTGCCAACCTGGTTTTAGTTATGGTAACGGTCTTGTCATTGGTGATTCAAAGACGAAGGTCTAATCTTCTACAGAAGAAGAAGGCGACAAATGAAGGTTTCAAGGAAGTGGTCTTATTCTGTAAGGTAACTATTGTTTTGCTTGTGTATTGACACACCCACGTTACGTTATAAACATGTTAGATTTTTATTAAAAGCGTTGTAATAAAATTAAAAATGTCAGGTTATATAAAAGTGATTAATTTTTTTCTAAATATTTTATATGAAATATACGATGGTCATTCGAAAGGTTCTACCGCCATCATCACATTTCTGTTATCATACGTGTCAAGATTTCGAAATTACCCATTGGTATACTCTTAAATCTCGGCTACAAAATAAAATTTATTTGATGAACATTTGCTGAAACTTATTTTGTCAATAACATTGTATTACAAAATACAAAATATGTAAATACGACGTGTTTGATTTTAACTTATTACCCAATTAATACGACTTTAACCAACAAGTTCTCATCCGATCGAAGTCAACAACCTATGAAAAAGGGTCAATATGAAGGCTGTTTTCTTGGTCAAAAGACACGATACCTAGCATTAGATATTGATTAAATTATTTGAACAAAAAAATCAATTTAATCATTTTCAGAAATAAATAATGATTTCCCCATAGATGTGGGCAACCTTTTTAATCAAAATTTGACCTTTCTTTTCACACCAAATCTGTATTCGCATTAACCAACAAACTTACCAACCAAAAATCACATTTTAATCAAATAACTTTTATTTTATAGTTAGAATTTAAGACTACCTTCATGGGTTATTTCAAATTCCTCGATAACAGAGATGTAACGATGAAGTTAGAACTTTTTGAATGACCCTCGTACTACAATATTTTAAAAATACTATTTATTGCATGTTTTAGCGCTAACATTTTGCAAATTATTTGGTCAACACTTTTCAGAATGTTTTGTAACAAGTTTTTGCGTGTTATTAAAGTATTTTATACTCTTTATGTACCCTTTAAGTAACCTGACATTCAAAGATTTCAGTTAAAACGTTCTGTTTTTGCTAAGGCTTTGTCTCAGCGGTTGTATTCGTAATTTGTTGATGATAATGATGATGACATGATGATGATGATAATGACGACAATGATGATTATGACGACGATGATAATGATGATGAAGACAACGATGATGATGATGATAATGATGATGATGACGATGATGATGATGACAAGGACGACTACGATGATGATGATGATGATGATGATGATGATGATGATGATGATGATGGTGATGGTGATGATAATGATGATGATAAGGATGTTGATAATGACGATGATGATGATGATGATGATGATGATGATGATGATGATGATGATGATGATGATGATATCGCCTTCTTTAAAACAATTTTTAGATGTCATCGGTTCTTGGTCTTTGTTGGATTTCAATGTTTATCGCCAGTGCGGTTGATACTGAAGTGTTGTGGTGGATTGCCATCATGGCGTCGTCGCTACAAGGAGTTCACATATTCTTCTCTTTTGGATTCAACGACAAAGCACGTCAATTGTGGAAGGAATATGTTCAGTAAAATAGATTTTGAAACACACACTTTAATTATAATTGATTATAAACAAGTGACTGCTTCAATCATTACATTCACGTATATAAATCATTTACTAAAAGTTGGCTTTTGAAAGGGCTATCATGATCTTGAAAACAGTAAAGAGTACACACTAGTGCACAGTGCACACACTTCCAAACAAATGACGCTTACTGTCAAAGGTGGCCTCAAGGAAGAATAGATGATTAATATTGTGTTTCTAACTGATTGAGTGTCACGGGTTAAAGACGAAATAAATCAAAGAAACAAAAACGGTTATTTCGATTTAAAATTACTAGAGATTTAGCTTATTTGGTCCTACTGACTAAATGAAAATTCTCTAACGCAACCGTACGTAAACAAAAGTCGGCTTTTTAAAAATTCAGTTTTATACCCACCTTTGTTTCCAATAGACATTTTATTGTGAAATGTCAATGTACAAGGAATACATTTAAAAATTCCACATAGCCCCCGAATGAAAAGTATTTATTTATTTTTCTTTGTAATCACTCAAAAAGCATTTTGTGTGAATTTTACATCCGAACTAAGTGCTATTAAATTTTTATGAGCCTTTTTATTTCACATGTAAAGTCAAAGGGGGTGACGATAATGGACGGCAATATTGAAAAACCCTCATTTTGGGCCATTTTAGACACTAAAATGCCTATAAAAAAGAATAGCACTTAGTTCGGATGTAAAATTCACACACAATGCTACCTGAGTGAGTACAAACATAATTAAATACATTTCATTAGGGGGCTAGAAAAAACAAAAAATGCCCTATACCTTAATGGTTATAGAACAAAGGTGTACCGAGTGTCTCACAAAAAAGCGGCCCCAACAAATGATATGTTATCTTAAATTGTGTTTTAAACAGTCATTCAGTGTTTGCATATTGAAATGCTACATTATTTAGACATCCTTTTTATTCTTATATACTCTCTATTTTTTGAATAATCAAAACAGTAGTAATATATGAATCGTACAGGAACTTTCAAACATTTTCAAAAATGGCATTTACATGACAGATGTGTTCGTTCATGAGTTATTGATCAAACTATAGAAAACTTTAACTTGTAACTATTTTTACTTTAGATATCATATCGTCAAATCATATATAAAGACCAAATTATTGTTGAAAATATCACCACATTCGTTTTCTGGGATACCCTGGATTTCGTTTGCTTCTTTTTGTTTTTTGAAATTAATCATTTATGAAAAACAATTCTAGATTTAGACGTATTATGTAATTATAAGAATGTATAGTGTTATTGTAAAACATATTTAACTCTCGAAATAAAATATATAGATATTAATCCGCGATGTTATAAGGCCTGCCGATTACGAGCTGAATAAAGTATAGCCAAATTAGCAAGTAACAATTAATGCTTGAATCTGAACGTGTATGTTAACGTAATTTAGTAGTAGGTAATAATATTTGAACTATAATCTAATCAACTTAATACAAACGCAGTTTAGTATGATTATACAAAAGAAGGGCTTTATATCTTATACGGATGATATCCAGACGTGCGAGCTTGGGTCACTTACTGATAGAAAGAAGAATCATTGACCACAGGTTTGGCCAGGGATGTGGTTTGACGAAGGGCTTGTTGACTCCCTGCTCAGAGCTTACAGATGTACTCCTTCCTTCTACCAGACAGGAGACTAACGCTCGCAACCTCCGTAATGCGAGTAGTTACTTTCAGATGCGCATCAGAACAACTCGCTTCAAAAACAGAACAGTGCCCTACTTAGTCGAACTTGTTGAACAAATCACAATAAGACATATGGTACCTTTTTATCTTTTATTTTATATTTTTGCAACCCACACCTCGTTTACTACTGCGGTTATTTGCTGAGCTAGTTACAATTTATATGCAATATTATCTTTTGAACTGTTTTAATTAATGTTTTAATGAATCTCTCTCTTAGCAAGTAACAATCTCTGTCTTAAAAATCATTCCTTTAAGTAAATTATGCAATTTAGATGTCTATATAATAATGTAAATTTTCATGTATTTTGATCTTCGGGTCACAAGCTGATAGTTCTAATAAAATACACTAACATATTTACTGAAATACACTGAAAGTCTGTTCCATGCAATATTTGACGCGTGGTTTGAAATATCGGGACAAATATTGCCAACATATTGGCATTTTTCTGTTGCTAATCTACAATCTTTTCTTTCGAGTGATACCAAGGTACCCACATGCCACACGTAATGTCGCTATGATTGAGTCATTATGCGCTACTATAAGCGCCAAGGGATGGTCCTTAGATTTACTTGAGTCATTCTGCGCTACAATAGGCGCCAAGGGATGGTCCTTAGATTTGCCCGAGTCATTATGCGCTACAATAAGCGCCAATGGATGGCCCTTAGATTTGCCAGAGTCATTATACGCTACAATAAGCGCCAATGGGTGGTCCTTAGATTTGCCAGAGTCATTATACGCTACAATAAGCGCCAATGGGTGGCCCTTAGATTTGCCAGAGTCATTATACGCTACAATAAGCGCCAATGGGTGGTCCTTAGATATGCCAGAGTCATTATACGCTACAATAAGCGCCAATGGATGGCCCTTAGATTTGCCAGAGTCATTATACGCTACAATAAGCGCCAAGGGATGGTCCTTAGATTTGCCTGAGTCATTATGCGCTACAATAAGCGCCAAGGGATGGTCCTTAGATTTACTTGAGTCATTATACGCTACAATAAGCGCCAATGGATGGCCCTTAGATTTGCCAGAGTCATTATACGCTACAATAAGCGCTAAAAGGTGGTCCTTAGATTTGCCAGAGTCATTATACGCTAAAATAAGCGCCAATGGGTGGTCCTTAGATTTGCCTGAGTCATTATGCGCTACTATAAGCGCCAATGGGTGGTCCTTAGATTTGCCTGAGTCATTATGCGCTACTATAAGCGCCAAGGGATGGTCCTTAGATTTACTTGAGTCATTATACGCTATAATAAGCGCCAATGGGTGGTCCTTAGATTTGCCTGAGTCATTATGCTCTACAATAAACGCCAAGGGATGGTCCTTAGATTTGCCAGAGTCATTATACGCTACAATAAGCGCCAATGGATGGTCCTTAGATTTGCCAGAGTCATTATACGCTACAATAAGCGCCAAGGGATGGTCCTTAGATTTGCCCGAGTCATTATCCGCTACAATAAGCGCCAAGGGATGGTCCTTAGATTTACTTGAGTCATTATACGCTACAATAAGCGCCAATGGATGGCCCTTAGATTTGCCAGAGTCATTATACGCTACAATAAGCGCCAATGGGTGGTCCTTAGATTTGCCAGAGTCATTATACGCTACAATAAGCGCCAATGGATGGCCCTTAGATTTGCCAGAGTCATTATACGCTACAATAAGCGCCAATGGGTGGTCCTTAGATTTGCCTGAGTCATTCTGCGCTACAATCATGGTCCTTAGATTTGCCAGAGTCATTATACGCTACAATAAGCGCCAATGGATGGTCCTTAGATTTGCCTGAGTCATTATACGCTACAATAAGCGCCAATGGATGGTCCTTAGATTTGCCTGAGTCATTATGCGCTACTATAAGCGCCAAGGGATGGTCCTTAGATTTACTTGAGTCATTCTGCGCTACAATAAGCACCAATGGGTGGTCCTTAGATTTGCCCGAGTCATTATGCGCTACAATAAGCGCCAATTGATGGCCCTTAGATTTGCCAGAGTCATTATACGCTACAATAAGCGCCAATGGGTGGTCCTTAGATTTGCCAGAGTCATTATACGCTACAATAAGCGCCAATGGGTGGTCCTTAGATTTGCCAGAGTCATTATACGCTACAATAAGCGCCAATGGGTGGCCCTTAGATTTGCCAGAGTCATTATACGCTACAATAAGCGCCAATGGGTGGTCCTTAGATATGCCAGAGTCATTATACGCTACAATAAGCGCCAATGGATGGCACTTAGATTTGCCAGAGTCATTATACGCTACAATAAGCGCCAATGGGTGGTCCTTAGATTTGCCTGAGTCATTCTGCGCTACAATAAGCGCCAAGGGATGGTCCTTAGATTTGCCAGAGTCATTATACGCTACAATAAGCGCCAAGGGATGGTCCTTAGATTTGCCTGAGTCATTATGCGCTACAATAAGCGCCAAGGGATGGTCCTTAGATTAACTTGAGTCATTATACGCTACAATAAGCGCCAATGGATGGCCCTTAGATTTGCCAGAGTCATTATACGCTACAATAAGCGCTAAAAGGTGGTCCTTAGATTTGCCAGAGTCATTATACGCTACAATAAGCGCCAATGTGTGGTCCTTAGATTTGCCTGAGTCATTATGCGCTACTATAAGCGCCAATGGGTGGTCCTTAGATTTGCCTGAGTCATTATGCGCTACTATAAGCGCCAAGGGATGGTCCTTAGATTTACTTGAGTCATTATACGCTATAATAAGCGCCAATGGGTGGTCCTTAGATTTGCCTGAGTCATTATGCTCTACAATAAACGCCAAGGGATGGTCCTCAGATTTGCCAGAGTCATTATACGCTACAATAAGCGCCAATGGATGGTCCTTAGATTTGCCAGAGTCATTATACGCTACAATAAGCGCCAATGGGTGGTCCTTAGATTTGCCAGAGTCATTATACGCTACAATAAGCGCCAATGGGTGGTCCTTAGATTTGCCAGAGTCATTATACGCTACAATAAGCGCCAATGGGTGGCCCTTAGATTTGCCAGAGTCATTATACGCTACAATAAGCGCCAATGGGTGGTCCTTAGATATGCCAGAGTCATTATACGCTACAATAAGCGCCAATGGATGGCACTTAGATTTGCCAGAGTCATTATACGCTACAATAAGCGCCAATGGGTGGTCCTTAGATTTGCCTGAGTCATTCTGCGCTACAATAAGCGCCAAGGGATGGTCCTTAGATTTGCCAGAGTCATTATACGCTACAGTAAGCGCCAAGGGATGGTCCTTAGATTTGCCTGAGTCATTATGCGCTACAATAAGCGCCAAGGGATGGTCCTTAGATTAACTTGAGTCATTATACGCTACAATAAGCGCCAATGGATGGCCCTTAGATTTGCCAGAGTCATTATACGCTACAATAAGCGCTAAAAGGTGGTCCTTAGATTTGCCAGAGTCATTATACGCTACAATAAGCGCCAATGTGTGGTCCTTAGATTTGCCTGAGTCATTATGCGCTACTATAAGCGCCAATGGGTGGTCCTTAGATTTGCCTGAGTCATTATGCGCTACTATAAGCGCCAAGGGATGGTCCTTAGATTTACTTGAGTCATTATACGCTATAATAAGCGCCAATGGGTGGTCCTTAGATTTGCCTGAGTCATTATGCTCTACAATAAACGCCAAGGGATGGTCCTTAGATTTGCCAGAGTCATTATACGCTACAATAAGCGCCAATGGATGGTCCTTAGATTTGCCAGAGTCATTATACGCTACAATAAGCGCCAAGGGATGGTCCTTAGATTTGCCTGAGTCATTATCCGCTACAATAAGCGCCAAGGGATGGTCCTTAGATTTACTTGAGTCATTATACGCTACAATAAGCGCCAATGGGTGGCCCTTAGATTTGCCAGAGTCATTATACGCTACAATAAGCGCCAATGGGTGGTCCTTAGATTTGCCAGAGTCATTATACGCTACAATAAGCGCCAATGGATGGCCCTTAGATTTGCCAGAGTCATTATACGCTACAATAAGCGCCAATGGGTGGTCCTTAGATTTGCCTGAGTCATTCTGCGCTACAATAAGCGCCAAGGGATGGTCCTTAGATTTGCCAGAGTCATTATACGCTACAATAAGCGCCAATGGATGGTCCTTAGATTTGCCTGAGTCATTATACGCTACAATAAGCGCCAAGGGATGGTCCTTAGATTTGCCTGAGTCATTATGCGCTACTTAAAGCGCCAATGGATGGTCCTTAGATTTGCCTGAGTCATTATACGCTACAATAAGCGCCAATGAATGGCCCTTAGATTTGCCAGAGTCACTATGCGCTACAATAAGCGCCAAGGGATGGTCCTTAGATTTGCCTGAGTCATTATGCGCTATAATAAGCGCCAGGGGATGGTCCTTAGATTTACTTGAGTCATTATACGCTACAATAAGCGCCAATGGGTGGTCCTTCGACTTGCCAGAGTTTTGAGTAGTGATGAGAAATTAATAACTTTCACAACTTATGCTATTTTGTCAAAATAAATGTTGTTGCAGCTTTCATTTGTTATTTCATGTTGATTGCACAGCACCATGAGATAAAAATAGATTTGCCAGAGTCATTATACGCTACAATAAGCGCTAAAAGGTGGTCCTTAGATTTGCCAGAGTCATTATACGCTACAATAAGCGCCAATGGGTGGTCCTTAGATTTGCCTGAGTCATTATGCGCTACTATAAGCGCCAATGGGTGGTCCTTAGATTTGCCTGAGTCATTATGCGCTACTATAAGCGCCAAGGGATGGTCCTTAGATTTACTTGAGTCATTATACGCTATAATAAGCGCCAATGGGTGGTCCTTAGATTTGCCTGAGTCATTATGCTCTACAATAAACGCCAAGGGATGGTCCTTAGATTTGCCAGAGTCATTATACGCTACAATAAGCGCCAAGTGATGGTCCTTAGATTTACTTGAGTCATTATACGCTACAATAAGCGCCAATGGATGGCCCTTAGATTTGCCAGAGTCATTATACGCTACAATAAGCGCCAATGGGTGGTCCTTAGATTTGCCAGTGTTATTATACGCTACAATAAGCGCCAATGGATGGCCCTTAGATTTGCCAGAGTCATTATACGCTACAATAAGCGCCAATGGGTGGTCCTTAGATTTGCCTGAGTCATTCTGCGCTACAATAAGCGCCAAGGGATGGTCCTTAGATTTGCCAGAGACATTATACGCTACAATAAGCGCCAATGGATGGTCCTTAGATTTGCCTGAGTCATTATACGCTACAATCAGCGCCAAGGGATGGTCCTTAGATTTGCCTGAGTCATTATGCGCTACTATAAGCGCCAATGGATGGTCCTTAGATTTGCCTGAGTCATTATACGCTATAATAAGCGCCAAGGGATGGTCGTAAAATTTACTTGAGTCATTATACGCTACAATAAGCGCCAATGGATGGTCCTTAGATTTACTTGAGTCATTATACGCTACAATAAGCGCCAATGAATGGCCCATAGATTTGCCAAGTCACTATGCGCTACAATAAGCGCCAAGGGATGGTCCTTAGATTTGCCTGAGGCATTATGCGCTATAATAAGCGCCAGGGGATGGTCCTTAGATTTACTTGAGTCATTATACGCTACAATAAGCGCCAATGGGTGGTCCTTCGACTTGCCAGAGTTTTGAGTAGTGATGAGAAATCAATAACTTTCACAACTTATGCTGTTTTGTCAAAATAAATGTTGTTGCAGCTTTCATTTGTTATTTCATGTTGATTGCACAGCACCATGAGATAAAAATATTAACATTCTTCAAATTTCCACAAAATCTGTAAATGTCCCTTTAAACAACTGTGCAAGATTGATCGTGGTGAAAAAGACCCCTTTTCCGCGACTCTTTGGACAATCATAATACCCCAGTGGCAAGT